>NC_091742.1:99200590-99220590 GCF_043380555.1 Nothobranchius furzeri | reverse complement strand
CGTTGTGTCCTTGGGCAAGACACTTAACCCACGCTGCCTGCTGGTGGTGGTCGGAGGGACGTGTGGCGCCAGTGCTCGGCAACCTCGCCTCTGTCAGTGCGCCCCAGGGCAGCTGTGGCTACATCGTAGCTCATCCCCACCATTGTGTGAATGTGTGTGTGAATGGGTGAATGACTGATTGTGTTGTAAAGCGCCTTGGGGGGTTCCAGGACTCTAGAAGGTGCTATATCAAATACAGGCCATGTACCATTTTTACCATATACATATATATATATATATACATATATATATATATATATACACACACACACACACACACACACACACACACACACACACACAGTATGTGTGTGTGTGTGTGTATTATTTTTTGGACTAAAACAAAATTCATGATTTTTGGTAACAGAAAAACTAATGATTTAGTTACGTTGTCTATTGATGGTTTTTTAATTGATAGAGTAAATGAAGTCCGATTCTTAGGGGTTCTCTTGGACCATAAACTTACTTGGAAATCCCATATAAAATATATAAAACAAAAAATATCCAAAAGTGTTGGAATTTTAAACAAAGTCAAAGGTTTTCTAGAAATTTCAACACTTCAGACATTATATTACTCATTTATCTTACCATACTTAACTTACTGTATTGAGGTTTGGTGCAATACGTATAAAACAAACTAATCCTTTGTTTCTGTTACAGAAGAAAGTTTTGCGAATTCTATATAAAGCAAATCCAAGAGAACATACTAACAAATATTTTGTTCTATCTAAAATTAGGAAATTCAAAGACTTAGTTAACTTGAAAATTTTACTAATTATGTTTAAGGCTAGAAATAATTTGCTGCCAACTAATCTACAAAGGTTCTTTGTTTTAATCCCAAAAAATGATAAGAGTAGAAAGAAACCAGAGTTTAAAAGGCTATTTGTTCGTTCTACTTTAAAGCAAATGTGTATTTCAATATATGGAGTGAAATTATGGAATAACCTGGATGATGAATTAAAAAATGTATAACTACTGATCAATTCAAAAAAATGTATAAAGATAAAATGCTAAAATCGTATGATTTGATGAGTTGAGGATGGAGGATTAATGTTTTAGTAGTGATATTATTTGTGGAAGTAGGAGAGCGGTTTATTTTTTGTGTATAAGGCCATTTTGTACTTTTTGTAATTTATCTTGTCTTAGTTAAAGGGGGTAGGTCATATAAGATTATTTCTTCTTCCTCCCCCATTTCACTCGAATGCTTATATTCTGATTTGAAGTTTGTATATTTAAACTTTGAGTGAAATAAATTATTGAATGTACATATATATATATATATATATATATATATATATATATATATATATATATATATATATATATATACATATATATGTATATATGTGTATATATACACGTATGTACAGTGGGGCAAAAAAGTATTTAGTCAGCCACCGATTGTGCAAGTTCTTCCACTTAAAATGACGACAGAGGTCAGTAATTTACATCATAGGTACACTTCAACTGTGAGAGACAGAATGTGAAAAACAATCCATGAATTCACATGGCAGGATTTTTAAAGAATTTATTTTTAAATGGAAATGAGCCTTTTGGCTATAATTGGGTACTTTTACATTGTAAAATGTTTATTGATGCACACTGTCCCTAAACATCAAGTAAAAACATTCCTTCACTTATTCAGTTAAACTACTTTCATTGGGCTGTTTATCGGGGTCGTAACATTTTTCACATGACTTGTAAAGGCTTTTTAGAGGCCAATGCATCTCATTCTACTGCTCCATTACAACATTGTAATGGTTGTATGTATGTATATAAAGTCATTACAATCAATAATTCATAAAATTGTTTCCTACAGCTCCTGGTGAGAACCAGCAGGACCCAGAACACCTCCACATAAAGGAGGAACAGGAGGACCTCTGGACCAGTCTGGAGGGAGAGCAGATCCATCTGAACGAGGAGACTGATGCTGGCAGGTTTCCAGTCTCTGTAGTTACTGTAAAGAGTGAGGATGATGAAGAGAAACCTCTGATCTCACAGCTTCATCAGCAGCAACTAGAAGACAGAGATGTTCCAACCAGCAGCTCAGCTGGTGGAGGAGCAGGAACTAGCAGGAACCCTGATCTGAACCCTCATGAACATGCATCTGATTCTTCAGAGACTGAAGTTAGTGGAGATGATGAAGAGGATGATGATGTGAATGTAGACTCTGAGCTGTCAGACTCTGTGTCCCAAACTGGAGATGAAGACAGTGACTGGAATGAGAGCAGGTCTTCTGAGTCAGATGTTAAGATTGTCAACAAATCCCTTAGCTGCTCTGAGTGTGGAAAAATGTTTCTCCACAAGTGGTTTCTCCAGAAACACGTGAGGGTGACCAGTCATTCAGCAATAAGGTCTTCAGGCTGTTTGGCTAATAATAAATATGTTAGAATGAAGCAACATGTAGGATCATGCAGCAAAGAAGAACTAAAATCATTAAGTTGCGACGACTGTGGAAAAACATTTAGCACAATATCACTTTTAAACAGACACAGGAGAGCCCACACAGGACATAATTCTGTTGCTTGTGAGGTCTGTGGACAAAGATTTAGCCGTAGGTCAAGTTTAAACACACACATGAGAGCCCACACAGGACATAAGCCTTTTGTTTGTGAGTTATGTGGACAAAGATTTAGCCGCAGGTCAAGTTTAAACACACACATTAGAGCCCACACAGGACATGAGCCTTTTGTTTGTGAGTTATGTGGACTAAGATTAAGCCGCAGGTCAAATTTAATCAGACACATGAGAGTCCACTCAGGACATAAGCCTTTTGCTTGTGAGGTGTGTGGGAAAAGGGTTAGCCAGAAGACAGATTTAAACAGTCACATGAGAGTCCACACAGGACAGAAGCCTTTTGCTTGTGAAGTCTGTGGAAAGAGGGTTAGCCATAAAACAGATTTAAACTGTCATATGAGAGTCCACACAGGACAGAAGCCTTTTGCTTGTGAGCTCTGTGGACAAAAATTTAGTTTAAAATCAACTTTAAACAGACACATGAGAGTCCACACAGGACAGAAGCCTTTTGCTTGTGAGCTCTGTGGTCAAAGATTTAGTCAGACATCAACTTTAAACAGTCACATGCAAGTCCACACAGGGGAGAAGCCGTTTACTTGTGAGCTCTGTGGACAAAGATTTAGCCGAAAGACACATTTAAACACTCACATGAGAGTCCACACAGGACAGAAGCCTTTTGCTTGTGAGTTCTGTGGACAAAGATTTAGCCATACGTCAACTTTAAACAGTCACATAAGAGTCCACACAGGGGAGAAGCCTTTTACTTGTGAGCTCTGTGGACAAAGATTTAGCCGAAAGACACATTTAAACACTCACATGAGAATCCACACTGGACAGAAGCCTTATGCTTGTACGCTCTGTGGACAAAATTTTAACAAAAACACAACTTTAAAAAATCACATGAGTGTCCACCATGGCTGAATGATGTATTGTTTTTTGATCAAAATTGTTATTTCAAACGACACAATCATATGATTGCTTGGACTGCAGTTTTTGTAGTCCTCCTGACTTACCCAGGACCTTTTGTGTCAGCTGTTGTAGGCATCCAGGTTTTTCCCTGGTTTTAAAAATGTTATGGCAATAGTAGTGAGCGGGGGTGGGGGCGTGGGGTTATAGGAGCCGATCCCAAATCTTGAATTGACGGCTCCTTCAATTCTGCTTATTTTCTGTTTGTTTGTTTTTTCTTTTCAAAGCGCTGGTACAACTGTACCAGCGCTTTGAAATGGCTATGGTTTTAGGTCACAAATTGTCTGTACTTCACTTTGCTTCGTTCATGAGTGTGAGACAGAGAGATTTATTCAGTGGCTTCCTACCACAACAGGACAGTCTTCTTGCCACGCTCCATTGGAACCTCTGCAGCTCTGGCAAGTCTGGTGGCTTGCCAATTACAATGTTCTATTGGTTTGATTGTTTCTATTTGTCCAAGTGGCTGGGGAGAGGGAAGTCTGGGCCTCTTGACTTAGGCTGCTGCCCCTGCGACCCGACTCCGAATAAGCGGATGAAAATGGATGGATGGTGAATGAAAATGGATGGATGATGAAAATGGATGGATGGTGAATGAAAATGGATGGATGGATGGATGGATGGATGGATGGATGGATGGATGGATGGATGGATGGATGGATGGATGGATGGATGGATGGATGGATGGATGGATGGATGGATGGATGGATGGATGGATGGATGGATGGATGGATGGATGGATGGATGGATGGATGGATGTTTAATAGGCATGATAATGCGACAGAGTGGGAAAAGATGCTGTTGGATCATCTGAAACAACTTTGTTATCAACTTTGGACTATTCGACGTGTGCTTTTATTTTAATCAAGAACAGATAGATGTATTTAAGTCCTCTATTTAGAAAAGAAAAGAGTATTTTCATCTTCAACAGTGTATGGCAGACTAACATCTGTCACATTGTTTGTTGTCCAAAAGCCTAAAGAGACTTCCTTCTGGTTGTAGATCCTGTCTAATGACCAACTTGTCAGACCGTGGCGATAATGTGGGGCAACTGTCCTTTTTACGAAAGATTAAGTGAAGCTATGTGGGGTATGGGGTGGTCTCTGCACTGCCATGGACTTCTGTTTATCTTTGACATAACTTGCTTTTTATTGCAATCATGCCGTGCTCATTAAGTTTTTTATTATAAGTCGATTTTATAGGCGTCCTCCACAGTCTACGTGCAGTCTTTGGTGGTCTGAGCTCCAGCTCTAACAGAGAAAAGCTCCTGGAGCTCTGCATCACTCCAGTTTATCATCTCAACTGATTTCTTTTACAAAGCAAAACTTGTTGCCCGTGTTTACTTTCAATTTCAATGCTGGTAAAGGTTCTCAGTCATCCAGGTCATGGTAATCCAAAGGGTTCAAATGAAGGCAACTAGACTTCTTTGGTTTCTTGAAGACGTTTTGCTTCTCATCCAAGCTTATAAGCTTGACTCCCATAGTCCAGTTAGAATGGAAAAAGCTCCTCGGATGAGAAGCAAAACGTCTTCAAGAAACCAAAGAAGTCCAGGTGCCTTCATTTGAAACCTTTGGATTTCATTTTCAATAGAGCTGCCGGCCAGGGTTCGGCAGTAACTCCCCACATGATCATGACAGGGTCCACTCGGACTCAATGTCCCCCGCCTCCCCCAAAACATTTCTGAAGTTCTGTCGGAAGTAGGGATGAATACCTTTGACGTTTGAATCGATACGGTACCAATCCTCAGTACCTACAAATCGATACTGATACTTAACGGTACCAATTTTTGACACGTTTGAGTGTTTAATAGTTATTTAAATATCTTTTTTAATTAATTATATATTGTTTTTCCAATCTATAACCATATTTGATAAATATGTTGAATAACATTCAAACTGTTTCTGTGCACTCCTATTCCTCTCCTTTCTCCTCTGGACAATTTGTGTGATGGTGGGTCCTTGTAGCAGCAAAGGCTGCAAATTAAACTGAAGAAAACATTGCTGTGTATCTTCATTCCTTTTGCCGGTCATTTTCAAACTGTTGACTTTTCCTACTCTGAAGTTGGAATTTCTGAGGAGAAAGCCAATTCACCATTAGCTGATAGCTATGTAAACAAAAGCTAAACTATCAAGCTAACAGTTTATTTAGCTGCTGAAGCAGATTAAGATGCCTCATACTCAGATCATTGTCGCTGGTTTCATCAACACCAAACAGCCCATTGCGTTTAGTGACGTGAAGCTAAACTTTAGAGCGCGTTTGCTTTCTTCTAGTCGGAATTTCGGAGTTCCAAGGAGAAAGCAAACACAGCATTAGCCGAACGGAAGCTAACAAATCATGCTAACATTGTCTTAAACCTTTTATTTTCCTACCGGAGCAGATTAAGATTATGTTGCCTCACTTAGATCGTTGTTGCTGGTTTCATCATCACCCAGTTACCCATCCCATTTAGTGAAGTGGACCCAAACTTCAGAACACTTCCTCTCTGCCTTGCTGCTTTCTCTATCTACAGCTCGCCCACAGTGACTGAAGACATTACGCTCTGGCGCCTGTGTTCTGACTAAACATGCTTCCTCGTCAAATATTCCTACTGTAGCATGTTACGACAGTTTTGTTCTTCTTTACAGTGTAGAAACACGCTTATTAAGCACGGTTTATTTTACATAGGTGATATTACTCAATAATACAGAACCGTAGTATAATTATTAGCAAAAATATACTGTTTATTATGATTTATTTATGAAAAAAATAGCCGAGTTTGTCATGATTCCATGGATGACTGTAAACATTGGGAGAAATTTCTTGTTTACAGTATAAAATCGATATTTTACAAGCCGTTTACAAGCTAACTGTCAAATAAACAAACAACAAGCAGTAATATAAAAACTTCCAGAGGTAGCGCGTCTCTTCAGGTAAACAGCCTGTGACATAATAATCGGTCTGCGCATTTCCCCAAACTAGCACATATGGACGAGTACCACGGATATTCGGAACACCGGAGCGCGGCACTGGGACCGAAACAAGGTATCGTTTCATATGACGTGAATCATTACTCAGTCGGTACCGTGGAATTTGGTCAGTGCCTTTAAAAGTACCAAATTCTGTACCCATCCCTAGACAGAGGAACATGATAAATGCCTGTATTTGGCCACTTTATTGGGTACACCTTGCTAGTACCCGGCTGGACCCTCTTATGCCTTCAGAATGGCCTTTGTTTATGTTTATGTATTTAGCAGACACTTTTGTCCAAAGCGACTTACAAGGGAGTCCTTTGTCCTTCGTGTTATGGATTCAACAAGGTACTGGAAACATTACTCAGAGATTTTGGTCCATATTGACATGATAGCATCACGCAGTTGCTGCAGATTGTTGGTAGCACATCCATGATGTAGAGCACAGTGAACTCATTGTCATGTTCAAGAAACCATTCTCAGATTATTCCAGCTTTATGACACGGCGCGTTATCCTGCTAGAAGTAGCCATCAGAAGACAGTGGTTTACCTACCAGGAACATAGACTGGAGCATGGCTTAGTAGTTGCACGACTCCTGCACCTCCCATCTGCCTATGGCGTAGCTCCAGGAGTTTAAAACTGCTCTATAGCCCCAAGCTTTGGGCTGGAAGGCGTTATATTCATTGCTAATGTATTGGGCATACAGGATCTCCAGTGTGTTCTTCCCAGTGAGTACAGGTGATGAACTCTTGGGACGGACATCTGGAACAACTAAAGCAAGTGTTGGTCAGTGGCGGAGCCAGAACGTAGCAAATGAGTGGGCCTAGAAAAATCTGGATGGGCCTAATTAATTTCAAAGCTCATATGAGATGTGCACCGCGTGCGCACGTCAAAATTACATGTTTTAATAAAATCTCTCAACCCACTAATAATCCTATGATGGAAGATTTTATATTAGATACTTATCCCATGGATCTCTGTTAAATTTCAATTTTAAGGACTGTTACCGACGCAGGACTCCGGCTCTGGGCCAAGACCCTCTCGTGTGAACTTTCAGGACCTTGGACAGGTTCTAATCTCAGCCAGGCGTGCTGCCGTGCTCGTCTCAACCAGGGAAAATCAGGAAGCATGATCCAATCGCGTGGGTGCACACACACACACACCTTGACTAAGCAGCAAACACCTCCGACCACACCCCCTCTCCTCACCGGCTCTCAAGGGCTCTGTCTCATTCAGGACCACGGACAGCGATGCGTCGACGCGGTTCTGGACGACTCATCACCTCCGGGATCTTCCACCCGAACCCCCGGTCCAGATAACTACAACAATAAAATGAACAGAACCAAATAAAATGGCCTTAGAGGACTAAAGCAGACCCGACGAGATACCCGGATGAAATGATTCGTTTCCTTTACCGGATTAACGTCAGTGCGAGGAAAAGCATCACTTAAAAGGTCCTTGCATGTCCGCTGCGTGCTGCGCGTCTGTCTCCCCCTCACACCCAGTCCTTTCTCAGTTGACACCGCTGACAATATCAATGATGTCATCCGCAGACTCCTGGAGATGCCCGGTTCAGCTGTGAGAAGTCCAGGGGTCTCATTTATCAAACATTGCGTAGAATCCTTACTAAAACCGTACTTAATCTCAGCAAAAAAAATGTACTTACGCCAAGCAGTTTGTGATCTATCAAACATGGAGTACGCACAGCTGCACGCAACCTCCGCTTCATTTTTTTTTTTTTTTTTTTTTCCGGGACTGCGCTGCTCTGGGTGGCTGCATGTTGGAGTAGCTCTGTTGACTATATGTAAGTTTAGCCTTTTTTTGGACATTTTTTCTTCTAGTTTCTTAAGAAAAACAGTATTTTGGGGGCATTTTACTTGTCTGTTTCTGGTGCTGTGAAGCTTGGAGGATTTTTACTGCTATTTTTTAGCTTTTCTCACTTTTGAGCATTTGTTATGATGTGTTACCATGGCAACAAGCTGGTTTACAATCGGGAGCAGCTGATTAACATTGGAAAGGCTGAAATAATACCTCAACTGAAGCCACAAATCCCAAATGAGCTAAAACACAAGAAGCGTGGATGCAGAGCGGGAGCAAAACGGAGACAGAGAAAGAGGAAATTCAAACCATCTCTTCCATCGATCATAATGGGCAATGTGAGATCACTGGCCAACAAGATGGAGGAACTCCAAGCCCTTTCAAGGACTCAGCCAGAGTTTCGGAACCGCTGGAGGAGATAATGCAACGAAGGATTCTCCAGAGAATCAAGAAAATTATGGACAACCCTGAGCATTCTCTTCACAAGACTGTCCGACAACGGAAGAGTGTCTTCAGTCAGAGGCATCTTCAGTTTGGCTGCAACACTGACCGCTACTGGAGATCCTTCCTGCCAACAGCCATTGTAATATACAACAACTATTTGATGACTTGATAATTATTATTATTCTGAGCTACTACAGCAATCAATTTCCCTCTGGGATTAATAAAGTATTTTTGAATTGAATTGAATTTGAATTGAATATGAATAAATCAGAAACTATCTAGAAAGGTTCTCAGCTGCATTTTAGTCACATCCCGCCCTCACCACACCCACTTACTGCCATAAATGGTCAATGCAAAGTGCCTTGTGGATCTCATGCATATACATAAGCCGGCTGTTGCAGCGCTCCGCCAATGACGGTGGCGACCGTAGATGAAGGCAGATCAAGGAAGCTCAATTTCACAGAAGCAGAAGTTGAGGTACCTGTGGGTGAAGTGGAGAAATGAAAGGAAGTGCTTTTGCAAAACAAGAGAAAATCCACGGAGTGGCACAGCGTTGCTGAAGCCGTCAATGCTGACTTCTTCAGAGAGATCTGTGGCGGATATAAATAAATGGTCCAATCGGGATTCGATCCCCAGACTCCCGGGTGAAAGTCACACGCGCTTACCAGTTACCCAAACGGAGATCTCCCTTGTACAAGTAGCCAGGGTGCATGATCAATCAGGTCACAGTGACAGGACACACACTGTCACAGACGCATGATGTTCTGTCTCAATCTGCCCCCTGCTGATATTCCGTATTCTGCGCTTCAGGCTGTGTGTGTGTGTGCGTGCGCGCGCATGTGTGTGTGCACGTGGGGGGTCTTGTTCTGTGTGAAAACGAAGCAGTACAAGTTATAATGCTGCAGGATTTCATAACTTTATCCTTCTCAGCAGCAACACTGCAGGTGCTCTCCATGTCCAACATGTGTGTGAGCCAGGTCCTTAGTCAACTTGAAGTTGCGCACATTTTTCCGCTAAGTTTTCTTTCATAAATCCCAAAGTTTGCGTGGAAAGTTGCTTACGCAGTTTTCCGACCCCGTTTTGTGCGTAAGCTAGCTTGATAAATGAGGCCCCAGCGCAGGAGGACACTTCTGAGAAGAAAAAAATCATGAACCTCACTGGGTGGCAGGGATGGCATCAGAATATTTTCTCTGCAGTAGGTTAAAAGTTGCTTAGTGTCAGTAAGCAGGTGCCAATTTGCTTTTTTTTATATAAAAGACCAAAATACAACTCCAACAAGCAAACTGGAAAACTGATTCATAATATGATTAAAATTAATACCAGATATAAAAGTTAAAGTATTTTTGTTACACAGTGAAAAAAGTGCACATTCATTAAAGTAATAATTTTATATTGTAATTGTTACAACATAACTGGGGTTGCTAAGCAGTTGCTTGCTTGGCCACATCTTGATGTTGCCATAGCAAGAGTAAAGTTACTTTGAACCGCATTACTCCCATCACTGCTGGTGGGTGGGCACTCTGTTAAACTGGGTGGGCCTGTGCCCACCCATAGCGCCACCCCTGGTGTTGGTACCTTAATTTCACCCCCTAAAGAATCTTCATGGAAGGTTTCAGATGTTTGTACATAGCCCAAGTAAGGCCCTGATTGTCCTGCAGCACCTCTATTTTCAACAGGTTACTCAGTGGCTTCACAGGTTGCTCAACAAGGTGGATGTTATAAAAAAACTGGAACAGTAGTCACCTGCGGGCCGGTATCCAGAAGAAGACAGTTCGAACCGGCAATGGTCACCACAGCAGAACATTTTGAGCCAATGAGCCCTTTTGGCAGTTGTCCGGCTACTCTCTTCTCCGTGGACTGTTCTGCACACTGAGCCGCTTTCTTTGGTTTCCTGGGACGAGTTGGGCCCGTTTATCCCACAGCAGGTGGCTGTCCTAGTTTAACTGACGCTGACTTTTTGAGTGTCTTGGGAATGGGGGTGACGTCGGAGGACTTGTGATATCACCTCCTACATGCTCTGGCATCTGACTGGTCCAGCTCTGACCTTCATGGGGGAAACGCTTCCTTTAAAGTTCAGTTTAAGTCACTGTGTCCAGCCTTCGTGCTTAATGAAGGGATCAGGTCTTCCAACGGAATACGTTGTCTAAGCTTTAAACTCCATCAGATGCAAACTGCTCCATCAGGGCCGCCAGTGGTCACCCAGGGGACATCTTTTGACTGGTGGTAAGAGTTCATCACCACCCTCTCCTTATTCCGCCTTCGCCAGGATCCACCGATTTCCCTCTTTCCTGTTCACTCTCTCTCTCTCTTTTGCATTTTAAAATCACAATTGTCTATTTTGCTTATTTTAAACATGTTTTTGATTATTTTCTAAACTTCTTTTAACATTTTTTACGTTTCTTGTTTTTCTGAAGCGCCTCCTAATGTATATCTCGACAGGCACTGTAGAAAATATCTTTCCTTTCTTTCCTAATTCTCATGAAGCTTGACCCTCTGGATGCCTCAGAAGTAAATTTCATCTGGCAGCCTGGCCGAGGCGACTCCGCTGTGCCACGGGACCGCAGAGAACGCTCGCCTTACCGTAGCTCTACACACACCGCTGTTGGATGGTTTATTATTAATCTGATAAGTAATTAAACATCCAGATTATTTTATAAACCCAGACATCAACACTTAATTAGACTTTTAATAACATCTTAGATCAACTTTCAATAATAACCATTTATAAACATCTATCCTGCATGATAATGATGGAACATAGTAATAAATGGACTATTTAAATTATATTTATGCTTCTGTGTCAAATTATTATAAGTGTTGGTTTCCTGGCGTACCCAAAGGGCCTATTTACAGAGTCAATCAGAAATGTAAGGTTCAATAATATTGATATTCCATATTTTTATGGAATATTACATTTTCTTGAATACCTTTATATTCTATTGACAACTTATTACAGGGGTGTCCACTCCTGGTCCTGGAGGGCCGGTATCCTGTGTTTTAGGCCTAGTCCACACGTAGCCGGGTATTTTTTTAAACGAATATCCGCCCCTCCAAAAATTTGCATCCACACCACCGCGTTCTAAAAACAAACTCTGTCCACACGTACCCGGATAAATACGTTGTTAAGGACATGCCAGACCTGTAGGCGGCAGTACCTCCCCCGTTCTTAACCTCGTCCTTCGTCTGTGGTCTTCCACAAGGAGCAGTGATTCCGCTTGCAAAACCAAACAAGCAGAAAGCGCTTGGACAATTGATAAAGCGAGCGCAGCTCTGAGGGCATCCATGCTGTCGGCTAGTGTAAACACAGGTCGCACACGTGATGTCAGCATTTTATTGTCGTGGAAAGTGACGTTGCGGACCTTAAAACTCCGGTTTTGTCCGTCCACACGCAGACACCCAAAACGGAGAAAACACAGATCTTCACTTTGGCCGGAGTTTTTAAAAAGATCCGTTTTCGTGTGAAAAAACTCCGTTTTTGTGTGGATGACAGGCCAAAACGTAGAAAAATATCTACGTTTTGGCAGATCCCCGGCTACGTGTGGACAGGGCCTTAGTTTGAACCCTGTTTCATCACACCTGATTTCAATCAGCAGCTAATTAACAGGCTTCTGCGGAGCCTGATGAGCTGCTGCACACGTGTTTCAACCACTGAATCAAGTCTGTTGGAGTAGAAAAACCACAAAATCTGCTGGATACCGGCCCTCCAGGACCAGGATTGGACACCCCTGACTTATTAAAAGTAACCACCTATAAAATGTTACAGTTGCTGAATCTAAAAAGGCCCACCTGGGAAAGCACATATGGTCTCATTCATGCAACCATCCACAAGATGCTTGTTGTTAACTCTGGGTAAGTACAGGTTTGCTCTGCCCACACGTCCCCCAAACACAGCCCACTGAAGCCCACGGTGGGCCCAAACGGGCTTGTTTGCTGGGGAGGTGTTGGCTCCTCTTGTGTAGATGTAGTTTAGTCTCCCCAGTGTCCTGCTCAGAGCATTCCTTACTGGCCTGAATGGCATCAGCCACACTGGTCCTCTGAGGATCTGGTCTTTAGGACCAACACGTCTCTGCCTGCTGCTGTTGGTGGGTTAACATGGACCCATGTGGGCAAATGTGTTGGAATGATGTTTGATGTTTCAGACTGAGTATTTACTACTATATGATAAATGACTCGCACTTGTATAGCGCCTCTCAGAGTAAGGACTCCTAAGCGCTTTACACTACAGTGCATAATTCATCCATTCACACACTGATGGTGATGAGCTACAATGTAGCCACAGCTGCCCTGGGGCGCCCTGACAGTATATATTATAATATAGTATAATATGTGATTACATGTGGAACATGTATTCTAACCACCATGGTTCTTCTGACTATCAGGGTCAGTGAGCCTCTAGTCCAGCAGGTGGCGCTAGCGCACCTTTAGGCTGGTCACGGACCACCGGAAGCAGCAGAAACCGGAAGCTGCTAGCAGAGCTAGCTTGTTGTTGTTGTGGTGTGTGAGGAGAAGATTTGAGGCTCTGCAGTAAAAATGTCTTCACTTCAGTCTCTGGGAGAGTTGATCAGCTAAAGCGACTAACTGCTGCTGCTGCAGAAATCTTCTCACCAGGCTGTGGAAACTTTCTTCTCCTCCTCAACAACTTGGTGGAGTTCTTTCCAGAAGCAGAGAAGCTATTCTGCGGTCTTCGTGACAATCGGAGCTCCAGAAGCAGGTGATGGGTGAGAAAAGCTTTTCTCTAGACTTCCTGCCCTCTGGATCTGCTGCTGTTCCTTTGGCCTCTCTGAGAAACGCGCTCGTTTTGCTGCTTTCATCAGATTGAAGAGGTTCCCTCTATCAGACTCGCTCATCTGAGTTGGTCATGATGCAGGATCGCTGCTCGCTCTCTCATCCATCCTGCTCACACTCTCCGACGGAAAAGGCCCGAATCTGAATGTGACTCTGGAGGAAAAAGCGGTTAGCTCTACTCCGTGAACTCTGGTGAGCAAAGGTCCTCTTTTCCAGACTGGATGTGTCCTCAGCTGATCAGAACCAAAGCGTTGGATCTTTAATCTCCTGCGTTGTTCTGAAGCAGCATCTTAATCAGCTCTCCTGCTTTGTTTCTATTGCAGCTGTTAGCTAAACACGGCTAAAGAAAACCTGCTACCACTTCAGGATCATCCATCAGCTGGGACTGCTTCATCAGCATGGACACAGGTACTGGTGTGTGTGTGTGTGTGTGTGTGTGTGTGTGTGTGTGTGTGTGTGTGTGTGTGTGTGTGTGTGTGTGTGTGTGTGTGTGTGTGTGTGTGTGTGTGTGTGTGTGTGTGTGTGTGTGTGTGTGTGGTGTGGCCGTGTGACGGAATTTTCTTTTTATAATTTTAATTCAGCTGTTTTGGTTGCAATAAGTTTTTATAATTTCAATGTTTATGGTTATTCAACTCTTGTTGACTGTTACGGCCTATTTGCACTGTTTCACGCTGCTCGTTGATAAGTTGTTCACTTGATTTGTGCACAACAGCGGTCCTGGGTTTTTATGTTGATTTATTGCTGTTGGACTGTTGACTCTTTGCAGTTGTTTATAAGCTGCGTTTTTTGTGTTAGTAAATGTTAATAGTATGTGAGTTGCGTTGTTATTTTACAGGCACTATGCTACAGGCACTATGCTACAGGCACTATGCTACAGGTACTATGCTACAGGTACTATGTTACAGGTACTATGCTACAGGCACTATGCTACAGGCACTATGCTACAGGCACTATGCTACAGGCACTATGCTACAGGCACTATGCTACATGCACTATGTTACGGGTACTATGTTACAGGCACTATGCTACAGGTACTATGTTACAGGCACTATGCTACAGGCACTATGCTACAGGCACTATGCTACATGCACTATGTTACGGGTACTATGCTACAGGTACTATGTTACAGGAACTATGTTACATGCACTATGTTACAGGCACTATGCTACAGGCACTATGCTACAGGCACTATGCTACAGGCACTATGCTACAGGCACTATGCTACAGGCACTATGCTACAGGCACTATGCTACAGGTACTATGTTACAGGCACTATGCTACAGGCACTATGCTACAGGCACTATGCTACAGGCACTATGCTACAGGCACTATGCTACATGCACTATGTTACGGGTACTATGTTACAGGTACTATGTTACAGGCACTATGCTACAGGCACTATGCTACAGGCACTATGCTACAGGTACTATGTTACAGGCACTATGCTACAGGCACTATGCTACAGGCACTATGCTACAGGAACTATGCTACATGCACTATGTTACGGGTACTATGCTACAGGTACTATGTTACAGGAACTATGTTACAGGAACTATGTTACAGGCACTATGTTACAGGCACTATGCTACAGGTACTATGCTACAGGCACTATGCTACATGCACTATGTTACGGGTACTATGCTACAGGTACTATGTTACAGGCACTATGTGACGGGCACTATGTGACGGGCACTATGTGACGGGTACTATGTTAACGGGTACCATGTAACTGGCACTATGTCCTGTAGATGAGCTCCGATACGACCCGTCCAGTCTTGAGACGTCTCCAGGTCACTACAGTAGCTGGAACGCTTGTTTGCGTCCAAAGTGGATGTGGCTCTTAGAGAGCCGTCTGGCTGTGTCAGCTTGCAGCGTGCAGACAGGGTTTGACTGTATGTCAGAAGAGTTGTCTCTAGGATGCTTGTCCCGAATCAGCCGGTTCGGAACTCCGCTAGAAACTGAATTAGTCGGGAAGTTACTCCTGTTTTAATAAACTCATTATTTATCATTTCTGGTGAATTCTGGCAAATCAGAATGTGCCATGTCTCAAAGTTTTACCAACATCCCTCCGAAAACCACACCTTGTTGCAGATACAAAGATGTTTGCAGCCCTGGTGTGTATGAAAGGTTATGCGGTGTCAACTAGATGGTGAAAAGTTTACCCTTCTGATTCATAACACATTCGTTGGGTGCCAGGTTTCCTTCTGCGGAAGCCCATGAGGACTGAATGCATCTACTGATTTGGACCAAAAGGTTACAAAACTTTCATCATTAATAAACGTTGTTGTTTTACATATTTACCTCTTCACTGATTGCCAGTGATGAAAGGGAGTCTGATGTTCTTGTTATTTTGCTGGAGGTTGCATTCCCAGGGATGTTTGACCCTAATGGCCATCCGTTGGCAAGGTCTTACTTAAACACAAAAGTAATGCTTGCTTGCTGTCATTCAGGTATGTACTGCCCCCTATCGCCAGGGATTATACACACTGTCACTTTAAGAAGCAGTCATAATTACTTGGAGTTACTACCGACCAGTTATCCCCTACTGTAAGTTGGTACATCTCTGACTGGCTGCACAGATCATCCACATCTTTTAAAGCATGGACTGCTACGTCCCTGTTGCCATTGCTGTAGGAGTGGACAGCTGCCAGCAGTAGGCAGCCTCGCCTCTGTCAGAGCGCCCCAGGGCAGCTGTGGCTACATCGTAGCTCATCTCCGCCAGCGTGTGAATGGGTGAATGACTGATTGTGTTGTAAAGCACCTTGGGGGGTTCCAGGACTCTAGAAGACGCTATATCAAATACAGGCCATTTACTCTTTGTCCAAATAATTCCATCCAAACAAGAAAACACAGACATAACTTAAGTTGTATGTAAAGATTTATAGGTGGTTACTTTAATTAAATAGTCATTAGGATATAAAGGTATTCAATAAAATGTAATATTACACTGTAGCATTAAGGAGAGGCTACATATGTAACAAACGATCAGTAAGATGTTGTAACGTCCAGAAAGGGTCATTTTTCATCCAGTTTGACCTCCTGAGTATCCGGCCGTCTGCAGACATGTTCTGCCTCTGGGGCCCTCTAACCTTTCAAGCTGCAACAAAGGCTCTACAGTGCTGTTGAAACTGAGATTGTTAACACAATGTTCTGCTTCACCAAGGTCTTTCCGCCAAGCTGCTGCTTATCTAGCCTTTTCCTCACAGAATAAAGAATGAACTTTATTGTTAAAATAATGATGAAATAAAATGAACAATATGGTTAAATGGAATACTTAAATAATCATATAATGAATGGATAAGGTGTTAATTAATGCTTTGATTAATCTGCACCTAAATCAATGAAGTTGAAATGAATATTATTATTACATTGAAAGATTTATACAGGGAGTGCAGAATTATTAGGCAAATGAGTATTTTGTCCTCTTCATGCATGTTGTCTTACTCCAAGCTGTATAGGCTCGAAAGCCTACTACCAATTAAGCATATTAGGTGATGTGCATCTCTGTGATGAGAAGGGGTGTGGTCTAACGACATCAACACCCTACGTATATCAGGTGTGCATAATTATTAGGCAACTTCCTTTCCTTTGGCAAAATGGGTCAAAAGAAGGACTTGACAGGCTCAGAAACGTCAAAAATAGTGAGATATCTTGCAGAGGGATGCAGCAGTCTTAAAACTGCAAAGCTTCTGAAGCGTGATCATCGAACATTCAAGCGTTTCATTCAAAATAGTCAACAGGGTCGCATGAAGCGTGTGGACAAACCAAGGCACAAAATAACTGCCCATGAACTGAGAAAAGTCAAGCGTGCAGCTGCCAAGATGCCACTTGCCACCAGATTGGCCATATTTCAGAGCTGCAACATCACTGGAGTGCCCAAAAGCACAAGGTGTGCAATACTCAGAGACATGGCCAAGGTAAGAAAGGCTGAAAGACGACGACCACTGAACAAGACACACAAGCTTAAACATCAAGACTGGGCCAAGAAATATCTCAAGACTGATGTTTCTAAGGTTTTATGGACTGATGGAATGAGAGTGAGTCTTGATGGGCCAGATGGACGGGCCCGTGGCTGGATTGGTAAAGGGCAGAGAGCTCCAGTCCGACTCAGACGCCAGCAAGGTGGAGGTGGAGTACTGGTTTGGGCTGGTATCATCAAAGATGAGCTTGTGGGGCCGTTTCGGGTTGAGGATGGAGTCAAGCCCAACTCCCAGTCCTACTGCCAGTTTCTGGAAGACACCTTCTTCAAGCAGTGGTACAGGAAGAAGTCTGCATCCTTCAAGAAAAACATGATGTTCATGCAGGACAACGCTCCATCACACGCGTCCAAGTACTCCACAGCGTGGCTGGCAAGAAAGGGTATAAAAGAAGAAAAACTAATGACATGGCCTCCTTGTTCACCTGATCTGAACCCCATTGAGAACCTGTGGTCCATCATCAAATGTGAGATTTACAAGGAGGGAAAACGGTACACCTCTCTGAACCGTGTCTGGGAGGCTGTGGTTGCTGCTGCACGCAGTGTTGATGGTGAACAGATCAAAACACTGACAGAATCCATGGATGGCAGGCTTTTGAGTGTCCTTGCAAAGAAAGGTGGCTATATTGGTCGCTGCTTTGTTTTTGTGTTGTTTTTGAATGTCAGAAATGTATATTTGGGAATGTGGAGATGTTATATTGATTTCACTGGTAAAAGTAAATAATTGAAATGGATATATATTTGTTTTTTTGTTAAGTTGCCTAATAATTATGCACAGTAATGGTCACCTTCACACACAGATATCCCCCTAAAATAGCTAAAACTAAAAACTACTTCCAAAAACATTCAGCTTTGATATTAATGAGTTTTTTGGGTTCATTGAGAACATGGTTGTTGTTCAATAATTAAATTATTCCTCAAAAATACAACTTGCCTAATAATTCTGCACTCCCTGTATGTTATGATCGGTAATGTTTGATATAACAAGGTAATCATGATCTACACTCACACACACGTGCATATCTTCGTGACACAAGGCTACAGTTAAATGTCATCATACTCTGAAATGTTCTTATCCACAAAATCAGCATCTTTTATCTGAAGGAGGAGTGTACTGAGGTTTGTTTGGTAAAACCCTCTTAACATTTCACGTTGTGATTAGCCAAAAAATTCATAATATAGGAATTAACAAAACTTAGATCAGTTCCCGAGTAGTTCAGTTCGTTGAGTGGAGTTGAGTAAGTTTGTTTCTAGAAATTATATCTCCGAACTGACCCTGGAATGCCTTGGGGTCCTACCGGAGGAGCTGGTGGAGTTGACCAGGGAGAGGACTGTCTGGAACTTTTTAGGAGTATAGGGGAACCACAACCCCAGTCTGCCAATCCAGTGGAACTGCCGTCGATGTCCACACGATACTGAAAAGCCACGTCAACCAACACAGCGCAACATCCAGAGCCTTAAGGAACTCTGGCGGATCTCATCTACCCTCGGGTCCTTTCCACAGAGGAGTTTTTGACCACCTCTGTGTAGCGTTGTTAATCTACATAACTAGAATTTAACGCTGTTGCTTTTCAGCTTTGCTAAATTCTGAGAAAGATCAAATGAATTAGCAATGAAACATATATATATATATGTATGTATGTATGTATGTATGTATATATATATATATATATATATATATATATATATATATATATATATATATATATATATATATATATAATTAGGGGTGCAACAATACATGTACCCGTATTGAACCGTTCAATACGGAGCTTTCGGTTCGGGACGCATAGTTACCGAACAATACAGTATTTTTTATATTTATTTTTATCCATTTTTCTTCTGACGATGAGATCCAGTGGATCTGGGTGATCTGCGTTCGACTACTCCGCCTGAGGTCGCATTGTCGAGCGCAGATCCACTTAGCGCCGCCCACATGCTTGATAGCGGCGAGACATGAGAAGTTAGCTAATTGCTAGTCATGGCAGCTGCCTCAGCAGTCCCTGAGATTGAACCCCCTCCTCCGTCTTTCAGATCTACAGTTTGGAACTTTTTTGGCTTTCATGTGAAGCGTGACCCTGATGGTAAGCGCGTCGTGGACAAAACTACCACAGTATGTCGGAGATGCCACACAATGCTTAATTACGTCAGCGGGAACACAACAAATATGACTGTACATTTACGCCGACATCACCCTGATGCAAAGACAAGTGGAGTCAGGGAAAAACAGCAACAACCAAGCATGCAAAAAGCTCTTCCCGAGTCATTTAGACAGCCGTTTACACGTGATTCCAAGAGGGCAAAAGAAATAGACAGGGCGATAGCTACTTTTATTGCTGTCGACATGCGACCGTTTTCTGTAGTAGACAACATCGGGTTTCGGGAGATGCTGAGAGTACTTGAGCCCCGTTACAATCTTCCTTCACGAACGTATTTCACCGAGACCGCAGTTCCTGCTTTGTACAATGAGACGAAAGCCAAATTAGAGACGGCAGTGTCAGCAGCACCC
>NC_091742.1:99188090-99195590 GCF_043380555.1 Nothobranchius furzeri | reverse complement strand
ATTTGACATGTTAGAGGGTGGGACTTAACATACCTCGGAACACGCCCTCTCAGAGACAGAAAGCTCTGGGTTGTCATGTGACAAAGACATGTGAGTGCAGTTAACCTTAACCTGATTACTGTGTTCTGCATGGTGTGTATAAGTGCACATGATCTTCTTGTCCCAGTTAAACATTACTGATTATCATAAATAATAATTATTATTAACCAAAGAATAATAATTCATTTCAGTAATTAAATACATTTATAATGAACCTTGATGATTATTTATGAACATTGCAATAGACAGTGAAAAGAGTTTATTAAAAATGATTCTTTTAAATCTTGAAGTGTCCTTCGTCTTGCGGATGGAACAGCAGTCAGATAAAGGCAGTCAGATTAAAGGGGTGGTTGACCGACATTCAGTCTCCTGTGCTGGATAATCTGTAGATAGAAGTGCAGCCAGGACAGCTTGACCCAGCTGAGGAAGTGTGACCTTTGGTTCACAAATGAGGCCATTCATGTCATTACTTCAGTGACTTCGGCCCCAGAGATTGGCGAGTCCAACTCAAAGTCCCCAGACTCTGCTTCCACACTGGAAGACATGCCGGTGGGATTGAGGAGGTCTTCGAAATATTTTGTCTACCGATCCACAACATCTCGAGCAGAGGTCAGCAGCACACCATCACCACTGTAAACAATGTTGGTAATACACTGCTTCCCCCTCCTGAGATGCCGCATGGTTGACCAGAATCTCCTCGAAGCCATACGGAAGTATTGCTCCATGGTCTCACCAAACTCCTCCCACGCCCGGGTTTT
The DNA here is from genome assembly GCF_043380555.1 of Nothobranchius furzeri. Taxonomy (NCBI): domain Eukaryota; kingdom Metazoa; phylum Chordata; class Actinopteri; order Cyprinodontiformes; family Nothobranchiidae; genus Nothobranchius; species Nothobranchius furzeri. The sequence continues at coordinate 99,194,793 of NC_091742.1, read as the reverse complement.
TTTCTCTGTGACCATCCGAGCCACATTCCGCTTAGACTGCCGGTATCCATCAGCTGCCTCTGGAGTCCCACAGGCCAAAAAGACCAGATAGGACTCTTTCTTCAGCTTGACAGCTGGTGGACACCAGCGGGTTCGGGGGTTGCCACCACGACAGGTACCAACAACCATTCGGCCGCAGCTCTGGTCAGCCACCTCAACAATAGAAGCACAGAACAAGGCCCACTTGGACTCAATGTCTCTCGCTTCCCTCGGGCCATGTTCTAAGTTCTGTCGGAGGTGGGAATCGAAGCTCCTTCTAACAGGAGTCTCCGCCAGACATTCTCAGCAGACCCTCACAATACGTTTGGGACTGCCATGTGTGACTGGCTTCCTCCCCCACCATCGAAGCCAACTCACCACCAGGTAGTGGTCAGTTGACAGCTCCGCCCCTCTCTTCACCCGAGTGTTCAAGACATGCAGCCGCAGATCAGATGAAACAACAAAGTCAATCTTTGAAATTTGGCCTAAGGTATCCTGGTGCCGAGAGCACATATGGACACCTTGTGACCATAGCACATTGTGACCTAGACTGAAACTAATGAGGAATGAGATTCAAAGCTGCAATATAATAGCTGTTGGAAAGATGAAACCTAAGCCCCTCCCCTATTTAAAGTAGAGTTTTCACATTTGACATAGCTTCCTTTACTCCTTTAATAATTCAACAGTTTATTATCTATTTTTGTGAATATATAGTTACAGCAGTTCGTAATTCACATCCTGCGTTTCCTACAGATGTTCAACAGCTGATGCTGGTTAAAGAAGCAGCTCCTGGTGAGGACCAGCAGGACCCAGAACACCTTCACATAAAGGAGGAAGAGGAGGAGCTCTGGACCAGTCTGGAGGGAGAGCAGATCCATCTGAAGGAGGAGACTGATGCTGCCAGGTTTCCAGTCACTGTAGTTACTATAAAGAGTGAGGATGATGAAGAGAAACCTCTGATCTCACAGCTTCATCAGCAGCAGATAGAAGACAGAGATGTTCCAACCAGCAGCTCAGCTGACCAGATGCCAGCAGAAACTGGTGGAGGAGCAGAGAGTAGCAGGAACGCTGATCTGAACCTTCATGAACAAACATCTGATTCTTCAGAGACTGAAGTTAGTGGAGATGATGAAGAAGATGAGGATGGTGCGAATATAAACGTTGAGTTATCAGAATCTGGGCCTGACACTGGAGATGGAGACAATGACTGCACTGAGACCAAGTCTTCTGAGTCAGATGTTAGGACTGTCAACAAATCCTTTAGCTGCCCTGAATGTGGTAAACAATTTCTCCACAAATGTTCTCTCCAGAGACACAGGAGAGTGACGGGTCATTTACCAATTAGGTCTTCAAGCTGTATGGTTAATGAGAAGTGTGTTGGAGTGCAGCAACATGAAGACTCATGCAGGAACGTCCAGAAAGAACAAAAATTATTTAGTTGTGACGACTGTGGAAAAATACTTCGTCATAAAAAAAGTTTAGACACTCACATGAGAGTCCACACAGGACAGAAACCTTTTGCCTGTGAGCTCTGTGGACAACTATTTAGCCATAAGATAAATTTAAACAATCACATTAGAGTCCACACAGGAGAGAAGCCTTTTTCCTGTGAGCTCTGTGGAAAAAGCTTTAATCAAAGGACAAATTTAAACACTCACATGAGAGTCCACACAGGACAGAAGCCTTTTGCCTGTGAGCTTTGTGGACAAAGGCTTAGTTATAAGAAAAGTTTAAACAGCCACATGAGTGTCCACACAGGGCAGAAACCTTTTGCTTGTGAGCTCTGTGAACAAAGATTTAGCTATAAGAAAGATTTAAACAGTCACATGAGCGTCCACACAGGACAGAAGCCTTTTGTATGTGAGCTCTGTGGAAAAAGTTTTAATCAAAGGACACATTTAAAGAGTCACATGAGAGTCCACACAGGAGAGAAGCCTTTTGCTTGTGAGCTCTGTGGACAAAGATTTAACAATAATAAAAGTTTAAACAGACACACGAGAGTCCACACAGGAGAGACGCCTTTTGCTTGTGAGCTCTGTGGACAAAGATTTAGCTATAAGAAAGATTTAAACCATCACATGAGAATCCACACAGGGCCGAAACCTTTTGCTTGTGAGCTCTGTGGACGTAAATTTAGTTATAAGAAAAATTTAAGTAATCACATGAGACTCCACACAGGACACAAGGAACTTATTTAAAGAACAAGTCACCCCAAATTAATTTTTTTTAATTAACGATATAAATGAGTGTCAAAAAATGTTGTTGACGAGTAGGGATGAGCAAGGATAAAGCATTTTTGAATACGAGCATGAAATGAGTAAAACCTGTAAATATCTGAAGTCATGCTGAAGGAAAATCCTCATTGGGTAACTGACTGTCTTCACGCTCTGTGATTGGCCAGTCACATCGAGCCCCCGCCCCTGCGTACACACAAAACTCTGCAGCCGGGAGCTCAGTCCGTCCGGCCCATCCACGCACACACACAGACAGTAACGGATCTCTCTGTGCTTGCTTCACTGTTGCTCACGTTTCTTCGGTACTCCCTAGGTTTTCTTCAGCTCGCCTCTTTTTCGGTTGAATATTTAAAGTTACTTTTTTCGTAACGTACGTAGTGCATTTGACAAGACAGAGCTGAAAACAGCTAGTGCTGCGTCTATCACTGCCTCCGCTCTGCTCCGGTCGGGTATTTCTCTCTCTCTCTCTCTCTCTCTCTCTCTCTCTCTCTCTCTCTCTCTCTCTCTCTCTCTCTCTCTCTCTCTCTCTCTCTCTCTCTCTCTCTCTCTTTCTCTCTTTCTCTCTTTCTCTCTCTCTCTCTCTCTCTCTCTCACACAATAAGTGATACAGAGGGTACTTTTGCTGAGACTGAATCAAATTATAATTGAAATAATCACGTTAAAATAAAAAAAGTTGTGTCTGGTTCTAGTACTTCATATTTCCTAGTTCCTACTGCATGAGTTCAGATGTATTAATCCATGCACTTAAATATTAATGTTCTGATTTTATTGAAACACTTGTTCTGTAATAGTTCCTTTACTATTGTGATCAAAAATATTTAATCTCAATTCTGAGGCTGCTCTGTAAATAGTTTTCAAATAAACAATACACATATCAACTTCTGATCAATCCATATCAATTTCAGATTTAAAATAATGTATAGAAGTAAACCACACCCACTTCCGGTTAAACTACACCCACTTCCGGGTTAGGCCACGCCCACTCCGAGTACAGATCCAGACCATTTAGATGGTTGAACAGATACAGATAGTGGTGTACTCGCTCATCCCTATTGATAAGTGAGGTAATTGTTTTTGCCATTGTAGTGCATGTTATTTATAAGTTTAAAACTCCACCTAAAACTGCCTGTTTTGCACACTCCAAGTTAAAACGTCTCTACATTGTATTTGAGACAGTCCTCGCTATTGTCAAAGAGGCATCCCGTGACATTGAGTCACTACTAGGGATGCTACTAACCCTAACCCGATCATGTATTTTGCTCCCGATCCAATTCCGAGTCATTTGATTTTGAGTATCTGCCGATGCCAAGTCCCGATGCGATACTTTTCAGAAAAGCATAAAAAAGGTAGAAAAAAGAAATAATTTTTAGCAAAGCATTAAAATAAGACAAAAGGGGTGAGAAAAATCAAGAAAGCTTTAAAATGAGAAGAAAACACATCCAAACTCTTTCTCTTTCATTTTTTAGGAAGTACGCAGATTAAAAACTTGTTTATTGTGAATATTCTTAAAAGTAGCAGCATTGATCTTTTTTCAAGTTGTTTATTCCGTCAACATGAAGCTGTAAGCCATGTTCACAATGGAGCAGGTAGGCGGGGCCTTTGGCAGGCAGGGTAACGTTTCTCTGCACAGAGGGCGAATGGAGCTGAGGAACGGTTCTCTGAAGGTTTACTTATAAAAACAGTATTTTTAATCTGAGTGAGGCTGTGAAGGAACCTGGGATTACAGGTGTTTGTGTGGCAGACCCGTTTAACCACTGGGGGGAGCCACAGATTACCTTTACAACTACAGGGATATTTTCCTGCCTGATACCAAAGTTTATGAAAGTAAATTAGTTAGTTCCTCTGCTGTTAAGTCTGGATTATTATAGTCTTTAATCCCTTTCACCGCGCTTCTCTGCTGTTCATTATTGTGTATATGTTTATTAACTGATGACATCATCGATCTACAGACCACCCACAAGGCGCCCTCTCGGATCTTCAGGTTGCTGATGAACTAGGTTCATGACCACAGGTGTTCAGGCAGCAGTCCCCTGGCCGTGGAAGCCTTTACCCTCCACCCTGCGCTCTTTCACCCCGTCGTCATTTACGAACACATCTTTTACCTCAGTATTTTATAGATGTTTATGTTGTGTAGCTTTGTGCTTTCACACCTCATAGGTTAGAACGGTTTTACTGCTAAAAACCTGTTTTTTTGCTGTATAAGTTTGTGTTGGTTCTATGGTAGCTGCTCTTTTATGTTGTTTATGTTATGTTATAATTATGTTCATGTTGTTTTTGTTATGTTTATGTTATGTTTATGTTGTTGATGTTATGTTTATGTTATGCTTATGTTATGTTTATGTAGTTTATGTTATATTTATGTTATGTTTATGTTTTGTTTGTTATGTTTATGTTGTTTATGTTATGTTTATGTTGATTATTATGTTCATGTTGTTTATGTAGTTTATGTTATGTTTATGTTGTTTATGTTGTGTTTATGTTGTTTATGTTATATTTATGTTATGTTTATGTTGTTTATAATATGTGATGTTTATGTTGTTAATGTTATGTTTATGTTGTTCATGTTATGTTTATGTTGTTCATGTTGTGTTTATGTTATAATTATGTTATGTTTGTGTTTGTTATGTTTATGTTACGTTTATGTTGTTCATGTTATGTTTGTTATGTTGTTCATGTTATGTTTATGCTATGTGATGTTTATGTTTTTGTTATGTTCATGTTGTTCATGTTATGTTTATGTTCTTCATTTGATGTTTATGTTGTTTATGTTGTGTTTATGCTGTTCATGTTATGTTGATGTTATGTTTATGTTATGTTGATGTTATGTTTATGTTGTTCTTGTTATGTTTATGTTGTTCATGTTATGTTTATGTTATAATTATGTTTATGTTATGTTATGCTCATGTTATGCTTATGTTGTTTATGTTATGTTTATGTTGTTTATGTTGTGTTTATGTTGTTTATGATGTTTATGTTGTTTATGTAGTTTATGTTATGTTTATGTTGTTTATGTTATATTTATATTTCTGTTATGTTTTGTTTGTTATGTTATGTTTATGTTGATTATTATGTATATGTTATGTTTATGTTGTTTATGTTATGTTAATATTGTTTATGTTATGTTTATGTTGTTTATGTTATATTTATGTTGTTTATGTTATGTTTATGTTGTTTATGCTATGTTTGTGTTATGTTTATGTTTTTGTTATGTTTATGTTATGTGATGTTTATGTTGTTAATGTTATGTTTATGTTATGTTAATTCATGTTGTTTATGTTATGGTTATTTTTTGTTTATGTTATGTTTATGTTGTTGATGTTATGTTTATGTTGTTTTTGTTATGTCTATGTTATGTTGTTCATGTTATGTTTATGTTGTTTATGTTGTTTATGTTGTGTTTATGTTGTTCATGTTATAATTGTTATGTTTATGTTGTTTATGTTATGTTTGTGTTGTTCATGTTATGTTTATGTTGTGTTTAGGTTGTTCATGTTATGTTATAATTATGTTTATGTAGTTTATGTTATGTTTATGTTGTTTATTTTGTTTTTAAGTTGTTTATGTTATGTTTATGTTGTTTATGTTATGTTTATGTTGTTTATGTTATGTGATGTTTATGTAATGTTTATGTTGTTTATGTCATGTTGATGTTATTTTTATGTTGTTCGTGTTATGTTTATGTTGTTCATGTTGTGTTTATGTTGTTCATGTTATGTTTATGTTGTTTATGTTGTGTTTATGTTGTTCATGTTATGTTTATGTTATAATTATGTTATGTTTGTTATGTTTATGTTACGTTTATGTTGTTCATGTTAAGTTTATGTTATGTTGTTCATGTTATGTTTATGTTGTGTTTATGGTGTTCATGTTATGTTTATGTTATAATTATGTGTATATTGTTTATGTTATGTTTATGTTGTTTATGTTATGTTAATTTATGTTGTTTATGTTATGTTTATGTTATGGTTATTTTTTGTTTATGTTATGTTTTTGTTGTTGATGTTATGTTTATGTTGTTTTTGTTATGTCTATGTTATGTTGTTCATGTGATGTTTATGTTGTTTATGTTGTTCATGTTATAATTGTTATGTTTATGTTGTTTATGTTATGTTTATGTTGTTCTTGTTATGTTTATGTTGTTCGTGTTATGTTTATGTTATAATTATGTTGATTTTACGTTATGTTGATGTTATGCTTATGTTGTTCATGTTGTGTTTATGTTGTTCATGTTATGTTTTATGTTGTTCATGTTATGTTTATATTATAATTATTTTTATGTTGTTTATGTTATGCTTATGTCGTTGATGTTATGATTATGTTGTTGATGTTATGTTGATGTTATGTTTATGTTGTTCATGTTATAATTATGTTATGTTTATGTTGTTCACGTTTTGTTTGTTGTTGATGTTTTGATTATGTTGTTTATGTTATGTTGATGTTATGTTTATGTT
>NC_091742.1:99153090-99183090 GCF_043380555.1 Nothobranchius furzeri | reverse complement strand
CACCTGTCTGTGGAACCCGTGGTTCCTCCGAGCCATCAGACCGGACGGGACCGGGCTAAACCTGGTTGTGACTAATTCCTGGCTGCTAACTAGGAGCTGATCCTGTAAAGCCGTTTGCAGCGATGACCGTTCCGTTCTGGTTCTCTAATCACAGCTGTCTGTTTCTCAGGAACGTTCATCAACAGCAGCAGCAACACCACGGTAACCACGGCAACCCCAGGCTCCTGCTACTCCAACGACACCCAGTTTAAGTACAGCGCCTACACCTTCACCTACATACTGGTGTTCCCGGTGGCGTTCCTCTGCAACATCGGAGCGCTGGCCGTGTTTCTCAGGCAGAACAAGTTCAGGTCAGGATCCATCTTTGTTCTTTTCAATATTCAATAACTTTATTGGCCGTAGGTCACATGACGATGTCCCATCCCTGCTGGAAATGTAGGTCCACGATCCGAAACAGCACCTGCTGTTTTTCAGCAGGAATAATGTCTACGTCTGGTGTTTTAGCTCTTCTAGTTATTCTGTTGTTGTTCTAGCTTTTATTGTCGTACACTTAAAATAAATATATAAAATATTATCTACATAATTAGAAGAAACATGTCGTCTCTGAAGACGTTGCCATGGTGATGATCCGTCCAGCCAGTCCAGTAGAGCTGCAGCCTCGGAGCCTCGACGCTGCAGGTTTTGGAAGAGTTCGCCTCAACTATCTCCTGGATTAAAGACTACCTGACAAACAGACCACAGTTTGTGAGGCTGAAGAACTGCACATCAAACCAGGCCATCAGTAACATTGGAGCACCACAGGGTACTGTACTCTCACCATTCCTTTTCACCCTGTACACCTCAGACTTCCAGTACAAATCAGAGACCTGTCATCTACAGAAATACTCAGATGACTCTGCAGTTGTCGGGTGTATCAGAGATGGACAGGAAGCTGAGTACAGAGAGCTGGTGGAGCGCTTTGTGGCATGGTGTGGAAACAATCATCTGACCTTGAACGTGAACAAAACAAAGGAGATGATTTTAGACTTCAGAAGAAACAGGGTGGAGTCAAACACTGTTTCCATCATGGTAGAAGAAGTGGAGGTGGTTGAGGAATACAAACACCTTGGAGTTCACCTGGACAACAGACTGGACTGGAGAAAGAACAGCGAAGCCGTTTACAAGAAGGGACACAGCAGACTGCACTTCTTGAGGACGCTTAGGTCCTTCAATGTCTGTAGCAAGATGCTGCAGATCTTCTACAAGTCTGATGTTGAGAGTGTAATCTCTTCAGCCATCGTCTGTTGGGGTAGCAGCATCAGAAGCAGGGACCTGAAAAGGCTCAACAGCCTAATAACAAAGGCTGGTTCTGTTCTGGGGACGACTGTGGAACCGCTGGAGGAGATAATGCAAAGAAGGATTCTCCAGAGAATCAAGAACATGATGGACAACCCTGAGCATTCTCTTCACAAGACTGTCCGACAACGGAAGAGTGTCTTCAGTCAGAGGCTTCTTCAGTTTGGCTGCAACACTGACCGCTACTGGAGATCCTTCCTGCCAACAGCCATTGTAATATACAACAACTCTTTGATGACTTGATTATTAGTATTATTATTATTATTATTATTATTATTCTGAGCTACTACAGCAATCAGTTTCCCTCTGGGATTAATAAAGTATTTTTGAATTGAATTGAATTTAGTCTTATTTTGAAAGGATGTGTTCTGGCTTCCAGACCAGGAAAGCTCTCGCTTCAGTGGGAGGAAACCATTTAGCTGAAAACGCTCAAAGAAAGCGAGCGATGCTTCTGTTATTTATACTACCAGCTATCCCATCATGCAACGTGCTACAGCACCTGATTCATCATAGACCGATTATGGGTAAGGAAAGGTGGAGACGCCCCTCCCCCCGTCTCACGCACATTAAAGTCCATAGGGTTTCAGCCCTGCTAACGAGATTGCGGATTCAAGCGGCTGAAATGAGTTTTCTCCGCAGAGTGTCTGGGCTCTCCCTTAGAGATAGGGTGAGAAGCTCAGTCAGCCGGGAGGGGCTCAGAGTAGACCCGCTGCTCCTCCACATTGAGAGGAGCCAGTTGAGGTGGCTCGGGCATCTATCTGGTCTGGATGCCTCCTGGACGCCTCCCTGGTGAGGTTTTCCGGGCACGTCCAACCAGGAGGAGAGACCCAGGACACGGTGGAGGGACTATGTCTCTCACCTGGCCAGGGAACGCCTTGGGATTCCCCCGGAGGAGCTGGCCCAACAATCATTCCCCGACTTTGGAATGATCTTCCTTTATCCTTACGCAGCACTGACAGTCTTGTAATCACGTTTAATTTGTTTTATGATCTTCTATAATTTTATGACTTTATTTTTTCTGATGTTAATCTATTTCTGATTTGATGACTTTATGTTTTATTTTGTTCTGATCTATGTGAGGCTGTGCTTCTGTGTCTGTGACGAGGGCTGTATGAATAACATGTACTAACTTTACTAGTGGCTGGGGAGAGGGAGGTTGGGCCTCCGGACTTCAGCTGCTGCTCCGTGACCCCCGTGACTCCGGATACTGGAACTCGCGAGAGTTCCCATGGGCCTAAACAGTTTCTCTGCTGTCCATCGTAGAGAAGGGGGTGGCGTGATGTCACATGCAAACGGTCATTAGCTGTGAATAGCCTTTAGCTAGGACTAGCCATTAGCTGGGACCAGCTGTTTACTGGGACTAGCAGTTAGCTGTTAGCTCAACAGTCAAACAATTAACACTCGTTATTTCTCTGAATGGAGGCTGTTCAGGAAGTTGTCCACGGTCAGTTAGGAGTTATTTACTGTTATTAACATTTGTACTGAACCAGACGGCGGATGTGCCTTTGGTTCATGCTAGCTAACGAGCTAGCATTTGCAAAAGCTATTCATGTTTAAGGTGTTTCATTAACACCACAGCCCTACAGGAAACAGTCTGATGTAACAGATCACTCGTGTTTCCTTACAACCACGATCCTGTAGAGCCTCAGGCCTCCAGAACCTCCTCAGAGGAGTCGCAGACACAAACTCAGGTGTGTGAACCTCGTGTCCTCCATTTGTCTCGCTACTAACAGCTGTTTGTTCTGCTGGACGCTTCATGTCAGCGCTTGTTCTGGGTTCATGGTGTGTGTGTGTGTGTGTGTGTGTGTGTGTGTGTGTGTGTGTGTGTGTGTGTGTGTGTGTGTGTGTGTGTGTGTGTGTGTGTGTGTGTGTGTGTGTGTGTGTGTGTGTGTGTGTGTGTGTGCGTGCGTGCGTGCGTGCGTGCGTGCGTGCGTGCGTGCGTGCGTGCGTGCGTGCGTGCGTGCGTGCGTGCGTGCGTGCGTGCGTGCGTGCGTGCGTGCGTGCGTGTGTGTGTGTGTGTGCGCGTGTGTGTGTGTGCGCGTGCGTGTGTGGTAGTACACCTTTCACTCACCTGCAGACTGACACCTGGGGAACACCACAGCTGTTTGTACGAGTCTCTGTAATCCTAACAAAAACGAGGCGCCAGCTGTTGGTGTGAATATTGCGACTCTTATTGAAACTGTTATTGCATTAGCCGGTGGCTCATTTGTTTACCGCGCTGCATGACAACCAGGAAGCAGAGGCGTGAAGCTACCTGCTGGCAGGTGTGCTCACACTAACACGCTTTAGTTTAGACGATTCTACGTGTTCAGACAGCAGCTGCTTGTTGTGGCTTGAATGCCTTTAACCTTTACACGGAAGTCATCTCCGGGGTTCAATTCAAATCTTGTATTTCCATTGCTACATGTAAAATACTGCAGAACAAGGCTGCTGTCTGTCTGTGACCTTTAACCCCGCCTCCTTTCCTCTGCTGTTGCTTTACTGACTTCCTGTTTGGTTTGGTGGGACAGGAGCTGATGAAACCCTCACAGCTGCAGATGTCTGACTCCGTCTGTACCCGCCTCCACAGAAACTCCGCCTCCCAAGTGGTGATGATTAACCTGGCCATCTCAGACTGGTGTTTCTCCCTCACCCTCCCGCTGCGACTAGCCTACTACATCCGAGGCGGGATCTGGGACTTTCCTGACTGGTTGTGCCGACTCTATGTGTATGCCTTCTACGTCAACCTGTACTCCAGGTAACGACACCTTTCTCATTCAGGAAGTGCTCACCATTTCCTGGAGCATTACTTAGGTCTGCCTCTTCCTCCTCAGCATTCTCCTCCTCACTCTCCTGAGCTTCCTCCGCTGGCTGGCCGTGGCGTATCCCATGAAACATTCTTCCATGGCTACGACCAGGCGGATCGTTTTAGTTTGTCTGGGAATTTGGGTTTTTGTGGCTGTTACCTCAGTGCCATTTCTGTTCAACGGCGTCGTGAACAGGTGAGGCCTAACAACAGCAGGTGAGACAGACAGGTGTTATAAAGTTACGGGTTACAGGAGAGTATGGAGGAAAGTGATGAGGCCTGAAGGACATCCCAGCAGGGAGCAGGACGCTGGCCACACATCCTGTACCGGAGGAGTCCATCAGCTTGATGACATTAGGGTCACCGTGGAAACCATCTGTGGCTCTATATGGTCACCGTGGTAACCATCCTTGGCTCTGTATGGTCACCATGGTAACCATCTGTGGCTCTATATGGTCACCGTGGTAACCATCCTTGGCTCTGTATGGTCACCATGGTAACCATCTGTGGCTCTATATGGTCACTGTGGTAACCATCTGTGACTCTATAGGGTTACCGTGGAAACCATCCTTGGCTCTGTATGGTCACCATGGTAACCATCTGTGGCTCTATAGGGTCACCGTGGTAACCATTTACTGCTCTATAGGGTCACCATGGTAACCATCCTCGGCTCTATAGGGTCACTGTGGTAACCGTCCTCGGCTCTATAGGGTCACCATGGTAACCATCCTCGGCTCTATAGGGTCACCATGGTAACCATCCTTGGCTCTATATGGTCACCATGGTAACCATCCTTGGCTCTATATGGTCACTGTAGCAACCATTTAGGGCTCTATATGGTCACCGTGGTAACCATCTGCGGCTTTATTGGGTCATCGTGGTAACCATTTACTGCTCTATATGGTCGCTGTGGTAACCGTCCTTGGCTCCATATGGTCACCGTAGCAACCATTTGTGGCTCTATATGGTCGCTGTGGTAACCGTCCTTGGCTCTATATGGTCACCGTGGTAACCATGCTTGGCTCTGTATGGTCACCGTGGTAACCACTGGCTTGTTGGTGTAACAATGATAATCATGAGCATATCGAACCACTTTTTGAAGAAAAAGCTACAACAACACTTAAGTTCGTTGTGGGATTAAAGTACTTTTTCTCTTAGGGACGAAGTCCCGCGCTGCTTTGAGCCGGGACCCAGACGCTCGTGGTCGATACTCCTGGGCTTTAACTACGTGGGGTTGGTGTTCGGCTTCCTCGTGCCGTTCTTCACCATCATCTTCTGCTACAGCAAACTTATCCGGCGCCTGACCACCTCCCCCCCTGTAGGCAACAGCATGACCACCCGCAAACCCACCAGAAACAAGACGCGTGCGGTGCACCTGGTTTCCATGGTGATAGCTACCTTCCTGTTGTGCTTTCTGCCCTACCACCTGATCCGAACACTGCACCTACACGCCAAAAATGGTGGGTGGAGCTGCAGGACCACACAGCTGCTGGAGAGTGCCGTGGCTGTGACGCTGTGCATGGCAGCGTGCAACTGCATGGTCAACCCCCTGCTGTATTACTACTCTACCACGTCATTCAGGAAGGACATGAGGGACGTTCAGTCCTCTCTCAGGTCCAGCAGAGGAGGGTCCCTGATGCAAAAATTCAGCCAGTCCCAAAGAAAGCAGAGTGACTGATGAACCATCTGGAGTCCAAGAGACATTTTCTTCACCCAACCTTCCAATGCACTGGTCTGGATGCTCTGTCCTCTAGCTGTCTCCTGATGTCCAATGGTCCCACGTCTCCTCTCAAAATGGGATAGAAGAATGAGACTGAAGCCACCTTTACAGCTGGGTCCTGATGGTGGTGTTTCAGGAGGCTCCTCCACCCCAGGAGGGCCTTCTCTTTCTGGGTTAGAACCCTCCCCCCACTCCCTTTGTTCTGAGGTCACACCTCGATGCACTGAACTCTGAACTTTGTGTTTAATGTGAATGATGTTGATGTTTATTTAAATGTTTGATGATGACATTCAGTAAACGGGGAGTGTACTGAAATGAAGGTCCCGTCAGGAACATCCTCTGTTCTTACTGCTGCTTGTTTTTGTTGTTACGTTGTTTTCGTTACCAAAGTAAATAAACAAGTAAACACATAGATTTGTCTGTATTCTGGTGTTTACCTGAACCTCAGGTCAGTGACTGGGGTCTGACCCGGGATCTCTTCCAAAGATCTCTTCCAAAGATCTCCAGCAGTAAGGATGCTGATCAGAACCACCTCATCTGAAGAGGTGTTCTACTCTGTCCTGACATCTAAACACGTCGTGGTGCTGCCAGCGTTAAACACCAGGCGCCGTTTAACCAGAGGTTTAACCCTAACCCTAACTACCGCTTCTCTCTACTCAGAGATCATTGCGAAGAAGCAGCTGATGAAGTTCCTGGAAGTGCATGGGTTGTTGGAAGACTTCCAGTCTGGTTTAGAGAAGGATCTGATTACTGATCTTGGCATGAAGCCAGATTCAGCACTTCAGGGATGATACGGCTGAGCTGGGCTCTGACTCCATGAGCCAGGCTTCTGACATGACTACAACCTCAGGCTTTGTAAGGTCAGGATACACAGTGTAGTAAAAAGCATTAGGATCTAGATCCACCCGCTCACGACAGAAAACCTCAGAGCGTAGGGGGAGGGGTGCTAGCGGCACACCTCACACAAGAACTCACATTCCTCAGAAAGAGGAACTACCAGAACTGAAGGAAAAGGCTGAGAAATGAGCTTTTGAGGAGCTGGAGCGGGCTCCAGGCGTAGCTCATAGGGCGGAGGAGGCCAGAAAACAGCTACAGGTTCAGCTGGAGGAGCAAGTGAAGGAAGTTGAAGGGGCGAGTGAAGAGGAGAGGAGGAATCTTCAGCAGGAGCTCACACGGGTCACACAGGAAGTTGTCACCATAATGAAGAAATCATCAGATGAAACGGTTTCTGATCTGGAAAAGACCCACGGCGAAGCTCGGGCTGCTGAGGAAATGAAGGACTGAATCAACAAAGCAGTGGAGCAGCGCAGATGTCCACTGTGCAGAAGCTGCAGGAGAAACTTAAGGAAGCAGCAGTGAAGCTTGGAAGTTTTGTCTCGGGGTGAAGCGTTGCTTAAAGAGCTGATGGAGACAGCAGAGAGAACCTGAAACAGGCGCTGAGTGAGAGAAACACTGCGAGACCAGCTGAAGACGACTGAGGTGGAGCGTTTGGAGAAGATCAAGACTTTGAGGAGTCGAATCAAACCGAAAACCAGCTTGACGCTTTGAAAAATTCTAGACTGAGTGAAACTGAGGACTTGGAGAGTAGATTTAAGGAAACAGCCATCCAGCTACAAACCAAGGAAGCAGACACTAAATGCACTCGTCAACAGTGTTGGGAGTAACGCCGTTTAAATATAACAACGTTCTTTATTAGGTAACGGAATAATCTAATTAATTACTTTTCCCGTCGTTGCAACGCCGTTACCGTTACTGGGGACGGAAGGTTGTGCGTTACTATGTGCTTGTCGAACGTTGAGCAGCAGCGTGAGGCTTTCTGACCGCCACACTTCAGCTGCAGCCAGGGAGAGAGAGGTGTCGGTAACGCACTTACAAACACGCTGATGATTGGCCGGGTGGGCGGAGACCCTCAGTGTTCTCACTGTCACTGCATGCTGTAGACACAACAGAGGAGTGATGGGAATAACGCCGTTTAAAATTACCACGTTAATAAAAAAATACTTCTTTCAGTAATGAGCAAACTAATTAATTACGTCTTCTTTTATCAAAACGTCGTTTCTGTCACTGGTAAGGACATGCGTGCGTTAAGCAGCGCGGTGTGTTGAAGCTGTCATCATCAGCTGATCAGGAGCTAAAGAGGCAGATGTTTTCATCCAAGCGCATCACGACCCGTGAAGAACGAGGAAGACGTGATGAATAGTCTACGGCTGCAGGTGCGGGTCTGCAGCCGTGCCCTTCTTAGCGTGACAGCGGGACGTCCCGAAGGTCCGCTCACCTGTTCACCGCTCAGACGTCCTGATCTTCTACCTTCCTAGATCATCCAGCTGTAACCTGTTTCTGATCATGTCTTTAGTCCCGCTGTAACACTGATGCATCAGTCTCAGACGTCATGGAGCTCAGGTGTTATCAGAACTACCTGTGTGTGTTCACCACCCAGCTTCAGCTCTTCTGTGGTCGGGTCTGACCCAAGTTAGTAAATGTGAGTCCTCCATCAGGCTTGTGCCTCTTCTAGTGTCATTTTAAAGGATTTTATTTATTTATTTAACCGTTACTAGATTACCAGCAACAGAAATGCTGCTAAAAACACACATTTATGTGAAGCTGGAAAAATTAGAATACTGTGCAAAATTACATTTATTTCTGTAATTTAACTAGACTGAGAGACCATTTAAAGGCTCGGGAACCTTTACAGGGGTTTCTATTTGCAATTTTAAATTTTAGCTGATTGGGGTCTTGTTGAATATCACACAGTGACCTTTTAATAGTCTAGATCAGTGGTTCCTAACCTGGGGGTCCCGACCCCCACAAGGGGGCGCCAAAGCCTCTCAGTGGGTCGCCAGGACCTCTCCAATTTAAGGGGTTAAAACTTCATTTATTACTTGTTTATAGCCTAACTTTTGGTCACATTTTTTTTCATGAGTGAAAAGTTTACTGATATTAAGACAGGAAATAATTAGTACAGAAAGAGTAACACACTTTTAAGAACATTTTGCTCAGCTCACTGTTTTATTTTCAAGTGTCAAAAGCTCTTTAAAGATAGGATTGGTTGATTAATCACAGCCGTTACAGTAAATAATCTAGTATAAACAGTAATATACACATTTAAGTACATTTTGCTCAGTGTATTTTTTATGTGTCAAACATTTATTGAATGGAATGATTGATTTATCAGTGTTTACGAGAAACAATGTGTTCAGAAAAGTAATACAAACTGTCAAGCACATGATGCTCTGTTTGGTTTTGTTAATGACTTTGTTCTGTACTGGAGCCTACTATTACTGTTATCTATTAAATCAAAGCATATTAAAATGTGCTTGAACAATTATTTCTTAATACTGTTTGTTCTGGACGAGAGAATGGGAGGGGGGTCGTCAAAAATTTTACTGGTGAAAAAGGGGTCCCTTGGGAAAAAGTTTGGGAACCACTGCTCTAGATAAGTGTAATGTTCCTATTAGTAGTTCCTCCTGTTAAGTGCTTATTTATTTAAATTATTCAGGTTTATAAAAAACATTTGGACACACATTTTATTATGTTCCAGTCATTAGTCATTAATATTTCACTATTGTAGTAATTCTTGCATGCCTTAATGAAAAAAGTAACTAAGTAGTTATTTTTCTTGGTAATTAGTTACTTTTATGATCTTGTAACTCAGTTAGTAACTGAGTTACTTTTTTGACAAAGTAATCAGTAACTATAACTAATTACTTTTTAAAAGTAACGTTCCCAACACTGCTCGTCAACCAAAAAGACCGTTACTGTCTGGAGGTCCAAACTAGATAACACCAGTGTAAGTGTGTAGAAATGAACTCTGATAGAGTTGTGTTGTTCATGCTGAATTTGCTGTGTACATTACAGCCAGTGTTAATTTTCAGAATCAGTTATCATTCAAGTTATTAATCTCCACCATGATTTCGTGACTTTTAATACTTTTCAGTGTGCTATGCCAGGAAGCTACCAGCTACACTGAAGAACACTGGCTAACTGGTGCCTTGTACACCGCACGGCTGCTATCAGTCAGAGGGAGAGGATCACAAGAAGTAGAGTCCTGAGCACGTGGTATGAGCCATGCACCACATGTTTATTGTGTTAGCGGAACACACAGCGGTCCCATTCTTTTGACCGGCCTCCTCGCTTACGGTACAAACATGACATCACAAGCTAAACCACATTAGCAACAGAGAACAAAGTACTAACTAAGAACAACACAACTCTGCAAAATAAACATGCATAAACACCCCAAAATAGAACAAACTCACTAAAAACATGACTACCCACCATGCACCTCGCCCACTGCAGCTCCTGCAGCCAATCGGCCGCTACCAGTCCAGCTTTTAGAATAAAAGGGCGGAGTCTACACATGAACTCTGCAGGTGTTACGGCTGCTGTGGGAGTTCAGAGTTAGATTTTCAGGAGTTATTGTGTCCTAAATGACTCCTACAGAGTTGGTTAGGCAACACTGGGCTTTAACGATCACGTCAGTGTTATAAATAACACCTACATAACTCGTTTTAGTGTTAAATGAACTGTTCTTGGTGTTAAATTGTGTAAAAGAGCCACACCGCAGCCAGGAAGAGGTAGGCCACGTCAAAAACTTTTTCCTCACCAAGGAAAGTGGAATTTGCACTTCGGAGGAGAGTCTTGTCCAGCGCAAGGAGATGACCGCTCAGGTGAACGTTCACACGGAGCCCATCAAAGCCTTCAACCTTTCTCTGTTCAGCAGTGAACACCTGCAGAAGATCGAGGAGCTGAATGAAGCGAACAAACTCGTATCAGAAAGTCTGAAAACAAACGAGCTGCACGTCACTGACTTGGAGAGCCCGGTTGCGGACTTGAACAACCAGCTTGCAAGTAGCATGAAAGACCAGGAGAGGGTTAAAAGAGGAAGTGGCCGTTGGAGAGGCAGCGGTGCAGGGTTCTGCTCTCCTCCAGGCCTCGTTTTGTTTCCAACCTCTTCGATTAGAAGAGTGTAACTTTCATAATAATGCATTGAACTTGTATAGCGCTTTTCTAGACCCCCCAAAGACGCTTTCACACACTCTCACATTCACACACTGCTAGTGATGGTAAGCTACTTGTAGCCACAGCCGCCCTGGGGAGGTCTGACAGAGGCGAGGCTGCCATTTGGCGCCGTCGGCCCCTCTGACCACCACTAACACAGGCAAATTGGGTGAAGTGTCTTGCCCAAGGACACAACAGCAGGATACCCCTGGCGGGAGCTGGAATCAAACCCATGACCCTCCGATCATGAGGCAACCCGCTCTACCACCTGAGCTACTGCTGCCCCATTATAGTTTTAACTCCGACCGATCCACGTGGATCTTTTGTTCTCGTCAACTTGGTTGACTCGGTTTTTAAGGTTAACGTCGTAGTTTACCGACGTTGTGATTTTAAAACACTCGGTGTTTTCGTACTGCGTCGGTTTTTATCATCAACTTGTGGATTTTGGAAACTTTGTGTTTGGTAAAACGTTTATTAACCAGGTGTTTTAACGTTCAGCTTTTAGTCTTGTTTTTGTTTGGCATTACTTTAATCATGCTTTCCATCTGTTTGCACTTGTTTTTAGAAACTTTTATAACAATCAAACCATTTTAAACCCCATCCTTTACATTTTAACACCTCCCGTCAGGACGTAGCACGAACACTTGCACAAAAAGGGACCCGTGATGGGCCGCGGGGCCCCGTGCACCCACCGTGTTCTGCAGTTAGAGAGGGGTTGGGTTTCTGTCAGTGTGCTGCTGCCCTCTGCTGGCAAAAGCTGTGTAACAAGCTCAAGTAAAAGGAAAAGCTCGTGGGCCAGAAGTTGCTGGAAGAGGCTGCTAACCAGTGAAGGCTAGTCCGTAGTGGGCGCTAGGGCGCCGCCCCACCAGTCTACAGGAAGTAGAACATAGGAATCACAAAATATTAAAAAAACATGAAAACTAAACGATCTCCACATCAAACAGACTAGTGCTGTGTATAATCTGCATCTAAGTGTAGTTTAACATGTTATTTACACTTTTGACACGGATATTAATGGAATAATCTTGTGACGTATTTCCTGTTCTCACACAGACCTACACTAACCGTCCAAACCAAATATCCAAAACCGAAAAGGCCGTGGGGGGCAACAGCTGGGTTTAGCTCCAGACTTCAGTTCTTCAAAAATATATTCCATTTATTTCTTACAAAATCGTAACTCTAAATCATCCAGAAATCCACGAATCCCACTAACCGTCTCTGTAAAGTGGTTAAAAACTGCATTAAAGCCCTCCTTCCCCCTGGCGTGCTCCTTATGTATCTAACGAATGGGAGGGTTCAAAGGTTTACTAAGTCAACACAAACTGACAAAAGTAATTAAATAAATACATAAATGACGTAAAGGTTTAGGTAGAAGTCAGGCTTATAAAATGTTTCTGCTGTTAAACAAAACACGAATAAATTAATAAAACTAAAGGCTTTGAACCCCTCAACAAACTAGCGTTAGGAGAGCGTTTGGGCGCAGAGCGCCCGTGAAGACGCATGCAGAAGACCGGTAGGACAGAGTCTCAGCTCGGGTGAGGACAGAACCAGAAATTCTCCACAGTTCACCGTCCTCGCTTGTTGTAGAGCAGCTGAGGAGGAGTTTTGTTATCATGAAGAAGCAGAAAATGATGGGATGTGGCATCAGAGCCTTCTGAACTCTCTCCTGCAGGTCCAGTACAGGCCAAAGGTTCAAACACACCTTCTCATTCACCGTGTGGTCTTTATCTTCATGACCATGAACATCGGGAGATTCTCACTGAAGGCATCAAGACTATGAATGGACACATGTGGGGTTACGTACTTAACCAAAACAGGTGAAGTAACTGAAAACATGTTTTATTTTCTGTTTTCTTCAGCCACCCTTTTGCTCTGATTACTGCTTTGCACGCTCTTGGCATTCTCTTGATGAGCTTCAAGAGGTTCTCCTTCATAACTGTTGGAAATCCATTTCAGTTGACTACCTCTTGAAGCTCATCGAACGGGCTGCGATAAAGGAGGAGGCAGCCTACCCAGTATGGTGCGGGGACGCCTGATTCACTCAAGAGTATCTGGGTGTGTCACTAATGCTCGTGTCCCAGACTCCGAGAGAAAAAAGCTGGACCAAGCGTCTGCTTGTGGGATTCTTAGACGTCTCTAACGTAATTCCCACTAGAGCACTTGCTATTGCGGATATCCTTAATTATAATTTATATATTAACAACATAGCTGTTAGTCTCTTCCTTTGCAGTTTCCACTAATAACAACACAATTAGTATTAAGATCATTAAATTATTGTTAAATAAAAAGCAAAATTCAGAGTTGTTTGATTGTTGATTAAATGATAAAACGGCTCACCGTAAATCCTCTAATATTAGCCTGTATTTAATTAACTGCCGGGTATCATATTTCGGCCGGTGTCGGAGTCGGCGGAGGTGAATAATGGCCGGTTTTTTTATTGCGGCCGGGTGGAATGTGGTAACAAGCAAGTACCACAGGGGGGCGGTTGTGTCATCATCTCACTTTTGATTTGCCAGTGATAGACCGCGAGGGTAAATTTAACCGTGCGGAGACGAAGAGGAGGCGAAAATTTGATATCAAGTTCAAAGAGAACGTGCTGATTATGCTGCAGAACACTCTGGGGAGCAGTAGCAGGGGTTGTATGAACTAGTCGACTTCACCGCTCTATAGTGACTTGTTATGCCTGTCATCGACTAGTCGCTGTCACGTGATAATGACCGACAAGATGCAGTCCTCGGAAAAGACAGCAGCCTGCTGTCAGCAGGTGACAAGCTCCTGCGCTCAGCGGGGCAACGCGCTGTGCCAGAGCGTCGGTACTGACACGGTTCATGTCGGCTCATTTCCTTTAATGTTTTCTGTCTTTTATTTGTGCCTGATGCGATTAGCTGCTGTGGAGCGGGGCGCATCACCTTGTCCTCCGGTGACGCACCGGTCACTGATGCGGCCACCAAGCAGCTCGCACTCCGCTGTTTTTGCGGTCGGTAGATCTTTTAGAACTACAGTTCAAAGGTAACTCATGAGGTGAATATATATGAACCCAGGTAGCAGTTTCTCTTTAGGACTGAGAGGAGATGCAGGAAGATAATAAACAGGCAGGACAGAAAAATAGTCAAATAAAAACAAGTTAGTTTTTGTACCTGCTGGTTGCAACAAACAGACACCACTGAAGGTAATCAGACGTGAGGAACAGAAAATGAAATAATTATTTTAATGTTTAGAGCAGCAGGAACTCCGAGAGGCTGCAGGCGCATCAGTGAGTTTGCGGCCGCTGCGCAGGGGGGGGGGGGGGGGGGCTGAAGCAGAAACTACCGTTGTTAAAAGAAATGTGTTTAACTTTGAAAATGTGGGCGCAATTTTAATTGTCAAAAACTCCAGCGAACCATTAGTTCATTTTGCTCTAACAGAAATAGAGGCCTGCATCTAATACTGGCCCTCCTTCCAATAAAGGCCTGGAGCTTGATGAGCTTGAGTCAAATACACGCCTGTATATATATATATATATATATATATATATATATATATATATATATATATATATATATATATACAGGGTAACAATCTGACCTTTAACAGGATT
The DNA here is from genome assembly GCF_043380555.1 of Nothobranchius furzeri. Taxonomy (NCBI): domain Eukaryota; kingdom Metazoa; phylum Chordata; class Actinopteri; order Cyprinodontiformes; family Nothobranchiidae; genus Nothobranchius; species Nothobranchius furzeri. The sequence continues at coordinate 99,168,675 of NC_091742.1, read as the reverse complement.
TGCAAAACTCTCCCCTCTTCTGACACGAGTTATTTTCACTTTTTATTAGTCCTCCTCTTTTTTCCTGTATTTCCCTTTGAGTGCCTTCAATATTTGCTCTGCTTTCTTCTTTCTGTCAGTGCTCCTGTGCTTTAGCCTTAGTTATTTTTTTTCTATTTTCCATTTTGGTCTATGTTTTCCTTCCTTGAAACATTTTCCATTGTTTTTCCTTTCTGCTTCCTTTGATGTTTACATCGAGAAACGACGTCACTTTCAGAAGTGAAGATAAAAGCTTTTATGAAGCAAGCTGCTTCTTTCTCTTATTGGAGCCACTAGGATAACTCCATGTCATGCTTCATGTTTTGACTATCGCTTGGAGTTTGTTACGAACGCTTCCGCCTCTCTTCTTATTCTTATTTGTGGTCTTATGGCACTTGGCAAACAACAATTTGGTGCATTACTGCCACCAACTGGATTGGAGTGGAATGACTACCAATCCCAGTTTGTGCATCGCCGTCTTAATGACCCTCTTATGACCATAATTATAACAGGGCCGCCTGGTATTTTTAATCTTATGGCTGTAAAATTGTAATAAAAAGTGCAAAGTGTGTGTAACTCTTCTCCTTTTTTCAGAACAACCTCAGCTTTCAGTGTATGGTTTGTATTTCCAAACCACTTCAACATTTCACGAAAAGAAACGTGAAGCCGCTTCTCCTCCAGCTTCACTGGCTGCCAGTCAACTTCAGGGTTCATTTCAAGATCCTGGTTCTGGTCTATAGGGCCTTACATGGACAAGCACCATCTTACATTGGTGATCTTCTTAGTCCCTACACCCCCAGCAGGTCCCTGAGGTCCAGTGACCAAAGCCTACTGGTTGTGCAGCACCAGGCTAAAGGTCAAAGGTGACAGATCATCTGCTGCTGTGGCCCCCAGACTCTGGACCTCTCTCCCCCTGAGCCTGAGATCAGTGGACTCAGTGGTCTCCTTTAAAAAGCAGCTGAAGACTCACTTGTTCAAGCTGGCTTTTGTATGACCTTCTTCACCTCTCTCTCTCTTTATTCTGCTCTCCCCACCTATTCCACCTTCCTCAGGATCCACTGATTTCCCTCTTTCCTGTTCACTCTCTCTCTTTCTTAACATTTTTTCTTTTAAATCCCAATTGCCTATTTTTGCTCATTTTAAATATATTTTTAAACATTTTCTAAATGCTTTTTTATATTTTTGTTTTTGTGAAGCGCCTCGTGATTTTTATCTTGAGAGGTGCTAAAGAAATGATATTTTCTTCTTCTTCTATTTAGAATTTATTTCTATTACAGCCTTTAAAAAATCAGCTTTAAAGTGAAAAAAGCAAAAAACGGATTTGAATTTTTTACATTTATTACTGAACAGGAACTTCAAAATGACTGGGCAAACAATTTAAACTTTGAACTGAAATGCATCTATTCTTAAAAAAGTTTGAACCTTGGTGTCTTGTAGCAGTTTTTAAGACTTTATTTTTGTAAACTTTCAGACGTTTTTATTTGATGGTAGACCTTGAAGCAGCTTCTCTCCAGCTGCAGGCAGAGTCCTGCACACCTCACACCGCCATGGGGGGCTTCTCTGGCACACGTGCACTGCTATACCAAAAACTTTTGTTTTAGCAAATGTAATTATTTATGGTAAAAATATAAATAATGCTGGAATGATGCAGAATCTTACAATTAGCAAATAGTTGAGGGTTGTTCAAATAAAAAAATAAAGACTGAACAATCATTCATACCCTGGTTCACTGGAGATCTGTCCTTCTTCGTGGTCACTGTCTTCAGATATAAGCCTTCTGGGACACCTAGTAGATCGTGTTGATTTTCTTTGAGGCATTTCCATAATTTCATGCTGGCTTTTATGCTGATTAGCTTCCCCGTCCCGTTATCCGCTTCCACCGCGGCGCGGCGCTCCGTTTCAGTCAGGCTGTACAGCAGAATTTCCCCGTAGCGATATTTTCCCTAACTCTGATTGCTTCATGCTATAGATCGTTGGAAAGCTGCTTTTATGTACTTTTAGGAACCGTTGGAATTATTTGAATGGCTGATCAGCCATTCAAAAGTTATAAAACGGAGCATTTTGGATGACAAACTCAGCACGTCTCTGAATCTGTGTTGTGATTCGATGCGCTCAAGACAGGGAATCCAAGTACCGACGGAGTCGAGCCCGCTCTTCTAAACATCCATCAGTCAAGACTGAGACGCAAGCTTGTGATTGGTCAGGACGCCGCGGTAGTCTACAGCGCCGCCATCGCGCCCTCAAAAGCATAAAGAGAGCCGAGGATAACTAGCGGAGGACACGGAGAAGCTTGAAGAATACCTCGCGAAAAAACTCTAAAAATATGAACGTTTCATCCTCCCGTGACTGGAGGAGTGAAAAGATGCACAGCAAGCGTTTTATTTGTGGACGGAAATGACAGGAAACGTGGGTTTAGAGGTGGGGAGCGCATGAAGAGGTGGAGGAGGATGAAACACACTATCTTGGACCGATACATGACAGGATACCACAGAACAGCATTACGCCCTCTGGTGTCCTGGCGGGGAGTTGCTTTGCAACACTCCCCAGGAGACGGAGAAGTATGAGAGCAAAACGCTGCCGTCAGTCCGTGTGTCTCCCTGTTGGAGCTGACGGAGAAGCACCAGGCTCCATGCACAGGACCAGAACCTCCATGTTCTCCTGAACGCTGCTGGAGGGTTCTGCTGTCCACGGTCTTGTTCTACAGCAGCCTCCTCACCACCAAAGCACTTCCTTTAGCCTTTCACAATAAGAGCTTCAAATATACACACCGGTATAAAAGTTCTCATAACAAGGTTCTCCAGCAGAACTTAAGGTGCCGGCTTATGTTCCACATCCCATAACCTGCTGGAGCCTGAGGGACGACCTGCAGCAGTGAGCAGAACCAGGTGGTGTCCAGCAGGGGGAGCCATATCCCAACACTTCTGACCCTTAACCCCACATTTGTGTGTGTGTGTGTGTGTGTGTGTGTGTGTGTGTGTGTGTGTGTGTGTGTGTGTGTTTCCTGTCCTCCAGGTGTTTCCTGACCCCTCCCTCTCTTGTCTCACACACATTTGTGTTTCTTCTCTTGTTCGTCTCATGGAGTCGTGTTTCAGGCTCTGATTGGTTCTCAGGAGACTCACCTGAACTCCTCACCTGAAACGGACATGGTGGATCAGGGTTTAGTCCCTGAGGGACGTCCTGGTCTCTCTGGGGGATGCTGACACACCTTCTGAGGTGAAGACACTGTTTACCTGCTGATGCTCTCCAGGTGAGTCCCTCCCTGTCCTCGTCCTGCCGCTGCAGCAGTGGTGCAGAAATCATTCTCAAACTCAGCTGAGCTCCTTAGTTCTGCTGAGTCATGAAGACCTCCGACCCTCCGATGAGATCAGGAGACATCCAGCAGCTCCTGTGACGTCTGACTAGTAGAGGTCAAAGGTCACCTCTCAGGTTACATCCTCCCAGCGCTGCTTTAGCACGGATGCTCTGTTGTAGCCGAGGCTCCACTCTGTCAGAGATTCAGAGCAACACCTGAGTCTGCACCAGGCCGGGGCGTGGTCCTCCCTCACGACTCTCACCTCATCCTGGTTTCATACGGAGTTACACCGGGTCGTGACGTCATTATGATGTCACCATGAGCTGGTGTTTCTCTGTGATCGTCTCTGACCCTCCTCCAAACCCGGCAGAGTGAGACCTCTGCTGTTCCGGCTCGGGGGCGGGGCCAGTCGGGCAGCGCTCGTCTCGGGGACGCGCCCGCTCTCACATGCACTCTCCCGCCGCGCGGCCAGGCCACCGGCCAGCCTCTCTGTCTCCCCCCTTTTCTTTTTTCTCCTTCTCCGGTTTCCGTTGAAACCCGCCGTTACCGCACGGTTCTCCGTGACCCCGCCCACCCCCGGAGGACACCGGGCAGAGTAACGGACGGATTACCGACTTTCAGAAACTTTCTGTCCCGGACCGGTCCGCGGCGGGCCGCAGCCCCCCCTCCCCTCCACCACCACCTCGGCCCAAAGCCTTCCTGTCCCCACCGACGGCCTCCGGTACCGGACGGTGACGTGTTCCCGGATTAAAGTGGAGCTGGAGGTTCCGTCACACCGGAGCTGACCCGGTTAGTTCGGGTTTAACTTTCCTGTGAGGGGGGAGCAGCGCCCCCACCCCGCGCCACCGCCTGGCTGTCCCGGAACCGACAGGCCCGCAGCTCCAGCTCCAGCACCGGTACCGGAACCAGCAGCAGGACCCTCCAGACTTATTCTCTCGTTAATTGTTCGGGACCGGATGGGTACAGTGTGACCGGATCAGCGCGTGGCCTTCACGAGACTGTCGGCACTCTTCCGATCCGGTAGGTGAGTCTCCCTCCCTCCTGTAAACGGTTCGGAGCACCAGAACCGTCCAACAACCTCTCTGTCGTCACGTGTCAGGGTCTTGGTTATTGGTTCAGACGGAGACGATTGGTGACGTCATCTAACTTAGATTAAAGCATCTCTGTAGAGTTCAGGTACTCCTCTCAACTGGTTACCATGGTGACCCTGATCAGCTTCTGCTGGTTAATCTGGGAGATGATGACAGCAGCATTTTCCTTTGTGTCAGACATTCTGATAGGGACAGCTGAAATCAGAGTGTTGTTGTCATAACACCTGTTGTTGTGTTGTTGTTGTTAATATTGTTGTTGTTGTAACAGTTGTTGTTGTTACAACAATTATTATTATTGTTGTTCTTCTTATAACAGCTTTTGTTATTGTTATAACAGCTGTTATAGTCGTTTTCTTTTAACAGCTGTTGTTATTATTGTTGTTGTTGTTCTTATAACAGCTGTTAATATTGTTGTTGTTATAACAGCAGTTATTATTGTTGTTGTTTAAACAGCTTTTATTATTATTATTGTTGATGTTTGCTGTTTTTGTTCTTTTAACAGCTGTTGTTATTATTGTTGTTGTTGTTCTTTTAACAGCTGTTGTTATTATTGTTGTTGTTGTTCTTATAACAGCTGTTAATATTGTTGTTGTTATAACAGCTGTTAATATTGTTGTTGTTTAAACAGCTTTTATTATTATTATTGTTGATGTTTGCTGTTTTTGTTCTTTTAACTGCTGTTGTTATTATTGTTGTTGTTGTTCTTATAACAGCTGTTGTTATTATTGTTTTTGTTATAACAGCAGTTTTTATTAATATAGTCATTATAACTGCTGTTATTATTAATATTGTGTTATAACAGCGTTTTTTATTAATATAGTCATTATAACAGCTGTTATTATTAATATTGTGTTATAACAGCTGTTGTTAGTATTAATATTGTTGTTATCATAACACCTGTTATTAATGTTGTTGCTAAAACAACTGTTATTACTATTGTTATTGTTGTTGTTGTTCTCATAACACCTGTTATTAATGTTGTCGTTAGAACAGCTGTTATCATCTGTCCCTGTTAGCCGGTGCCTGGTTCCCCGTGTTCAGGCGGATTCCTCAGGATTGCTCCCCTGCACCTTGTCTCTTTACGCTAGCAGGGGGTAAACCTTGACAACGTAAAGAGGAAAGCATTGAGACCCACTGGGATTGGTGCATCTGCTGAGATTCGACCTGGATGCTCCTACATCGACACTCTGAGAACGCACCGCTGTGGTTTTGTGTTGACTTCGGACCTTATCTGTAACCACGTGCCTTTTCACTATCTCCATCGACTCTTGAGTTAAGTGCGTTTGCACTGGGCTGGTCTCCACCTGTGATTTGTGCGCTGTCTCCTTTGAATATGACCAATGGAAGATGTGCTTCCTTTGATTAGCTCAAATGTGCTGGACATAATTAATGGTCGTTATAATGCCTCGGCTGTAGTTCCTCGTGCCTTCAAACATATCGTTATACAGCCAATTCTGAAGAAAACCTGGCCTTGACCTAGCTGTTTCCACTAATCTCCGCCCGATTTCCAAACGACCATTTCTAGCTAAGGTGCTTGAAAAGGTTGTGCATGAACAGGTGATCTGCCATCTGCGTAACCATCAGGTATTGGACATTTTTCAGTCAGGTTTTAGGCACCAGCGTATGTTTGTGTGTTTAATGACATCTTTTTGGCCTTAGATTCAGGTCTCCATGTCTTTCTGGTTCTCCTTGATCCCTCTGCGGTCTTTGACACGATCAACGATAGAAAGCTGGCGACCCTTAGAGTCATGCTGGATGAATATTCATCATCCCAGATGGTCTCCCTTACCTGGGGTCCCTCAAGGTTCCATCCTTGGACTATTACTGTTCTCCCTCTATGTTCTACCCTTAGCAGCCATTTTTAGACACCATGCAGTTTCCCATCACTTCTATGCAGACGATTGTCAAACCGACTTCTCTCTCAAGCCCCCTGACTCCTCCAAACCTCTGCTTGATTGTCTTGGTAACATCAAAGAGTGGCTGGCTGAAAACTTCTTTCGTCCTAACAACTCTGAAACTGAGGTAACTGATAATGTTGGAGCAGCTTCACCACCTGACTCCTCACTCTCCTGTCATGTGACCTCGACTGTTACAAACCTCGGCGTAAACATGGACACGGCGTTAACCCTCTCAAGCTCAAGGTAAGTTTTGATAAAAGGGCGAACAACTAAGTCCTTCACGGGTACTTCTGAGTTAAGAAATGCTCATGAGATACGTATGTGGAGTAACCAGGTAGGGAGGTTTTAACCTGCCTGCCTCCAGGGGGTTAAGATGGACGTTGATAGCACAGTTAAATCCTGTTTTCACCGCCTTAGGCATATTTCCAAACTCAAGTCTAGCCTGAGCAAACGTCACCTAGAATGGGTGGTCCACACCTTCATTACATCCCAGCTGGACTATTCCAAGTCCTGCCGGTAAGGCATTAGCAAAGCTGCTCTGTCTGGTTCAGAGTGGAGTAGCGAGGTCTTGACCAGCGCTAACAGAAGACACCAAGTTACACAGATTCTCCAATCTCGTCACTGGGTGCCCGTTGAATTTTTGTTTAGGAAGTCTTGAAATGGTCAAGTTCCCTCTGGTGTGCTGCTCCACTGCTACCGCTGTCCTGGTGCCCTCAGGTCTGCGGATAAGCTCCTCCTCACTGTTCCTGAAGTATCGTTTATACTTCTGCGTCAGCTCCACGAGGGAGAGACACGCATGGACGTTCTGCCCCACCCCCCACCACCACCAGGACACCAGAGGGCGTAGTGCTTTTCTGCGGTATCCCGTCATGTATCTGGTCCAAGATGTTGTGTTTATGTTGTGTTTTTTGTACTTGAGACTAAACAGCATCCTCCTCCACCTCTTCATGGAGGGAGTGTCGGGCTTTCTCGTCATTTCGTCCACGAATCAAACGCTTGCTGCGTATCTTTTCACTCTTCCAGTCGCGGGGTAATAATACGTTCATAATTAGAGTCAGCGGCATCCTGACCAATCACAAGCTTGCGTTCTCCATCTCGTTGGGCGGATGTTTAGAAAAGGGAGCTCGACTCCGTCCTTGCGAGCGTGCTGGAGATCCATCAAAAGGATGGATAATGGCGTTGTTTGCACCCGTGCCGACGTATAAACGAGGCTCAAGGCCGGTTAAGACCTTCTCTACTCCGTCCCTCTGGGTTGGATGAGCACCTTTTACCTGAAAGGTGCTTTCATTCCTTCTAACTCCTAAACGTGGCGTCAAGCCTACCAGCCCATGCTTCCGTCGTGGCTCTTAACCTGTTACCTGCCGGGTTTTTAGGTGCTTCCTTCTTTTACCTGCACTACCTACGTGGTTACGTATGCTTGTTTGGTCAGTTGCTTACAGCCTGGTACGGTAATTCTGGATTTCTTAATCCTAGCTTTGTGCAACAGGCCCCAGGTGCTGTGTGCGCCTGCAGGTCTCACCTGAAGCTCAGGTGTGTTCCTCTGGTCTCCCTGTTTGTGTCTGAGCAGGATTACGTCAGGTTATGTTCACTTTTGGAGATTAGGATTACCCCTAATCATAACTCTGACCTGGTTTCATGTCTTCTTATCACCTGAAACTAGTTTAATGTTTTCACAAAAAACATCCATAATCCCACGATCACTGACGTTAGCTTGGCCCCTGCTGACCTCTGACCCAAACCTCCACCTCTGATATCATCCCAGCTCCAGATTCCTGATTTATGGTTGGACCAGTCAGCTGATCAGCTGACTGGCTGTAAACAGCGAGCAGCAGCGCTGAGATTTCCCACGAGACCTGAAGGCAGCAGCGAGTGAAATGTTTTCACAGGCTGGGCGTCGGAGCGAGCAGACTCTATCTTTAGGACTCTGTGTGTGTGTGTGTGTGTGTGTGTGTGTGTGTGTGTGTGTGTGGGCTTGTATTTGTACCCCTGTGAAGACCGGATTTGGGATATTTACTAACCTTCTTATGACCGATGGTCCTTATTAGGACCCAAACCCGGTCCTAATACGGAGTACTCCCTAGGGGTGAGGTTTACAGATACGATGTGAATTGAGTTTTTGTTACAGATAACTTTAGGAGTACACTGGTTAGGGTTAGGCATAGTGGTCTCACTAAGTCCTAACATGTGTACAAATACAAGAATGTGTGTGTGTGTGTGTGTGGTATGAAGACCATTCATTACCACATTCCTTCTCAGGCCTGTGCCTGGGAGCTGTGTGTGTGTGTGTGTGTGTGTGTGTGTGTGCGTGTGTGTGTGTGTGTGTGCATGTGTGCGTGTGTGCGTGTGTGTGTGTGTGCATGTGTGTGTGCGTGTATGTGTGTGTGTGTGTTTTAGAGAATCTCTGTGTGAACCTTGGTGTTTAGACCTAAAGGTGTTTCTGCTGGAGGGCTGGGGTTACCCTAACCCCAGAACCAGAGGGGTTGGAGGAACCTTCCATGGCGGGTCCTCCCTGTAGGTCTTGTGGTTCAGGGCCTACACCTTCTGGTTTAGGTCTGGGTGTTCCTGATGATGCAGATCTCAGCTGGATCCAGTTAAAACCCAGAACCTCAGCAGCTTCATTCTCCCAAGAGCGGAGACTCCCCAGAAACTAAGTTAGGACCAGATCATGTCTGGAGTTGAAGAAGACCCAGAGTTAGCACGGATCTTCTTGAGGTAGCCGGCATGGCTGCTGCTAGCTAGCTGCTGCTCGGTCTCTAACTGGTCCTCACACGTCTGTCCTAGACTCAAACAGGTTCTGCTCTAAATGTCCTCTCATTTGGCTGCAGCCTTCCATCTCTCCGGGACCTGTACGTCTCCAGAACTCGTGGGCGTGCAGGTCGGATAGCAGCTGACCCTTCTCACCCGGGTCACAGACTTTTTGAGCCGCTTCCCTCAGGCAGGAGGTTACGGTCCGTCCGGACCAGAACCTCCCGCCATAAGAACAGCTTCTTTCCATCTGCCGTTAGACTTGTGAACAGCTTATAAACAAAAAACCATGCTCGTCTTCGGTACTTGACATAACGTCACGTTATCGGCCATATTACCTTTACCTGCCATTTTTTATAGCAAAGTTTTATGCTGGTTTATTATATTTTATTCTACTTTATTCTATTTTTTTATTATATTATTCATGTTATATGTAGCACGTTAGTACCGAAGCAAGTTCCTAGTTTGTGAATCGTTTGTTCACTAACAATGGCAATAAACCTTTTCTGATTCTGATTCTGATTCTGATTCTGATTCTGATGGTTTTTAATGTTAGGGGTTCATGTGTGTTTCTACCCCGATAGGGAGCCCACGTCTGCTCCCTCTCCTGTCGGCTCACGGGTCCCTGAACCTAGCTAAAAACGCTATTTTCTAACCCGCGTAGCCTTACGCCCTGGATCGCACACGTGTTGTTCTGCTCTTTAGATGAAAAGTAATGATGGTGTTTGGACCACGCCAGTCTTTTAGATCTGTTAGCTTTTAAAAGTTTGTAATCAGCATGACTACAAACCAGAAATAAGCATGTCGCATATGTGACGTCACCACATAAGCTCCTCCCCCTAGCGTAGCTGCTACTGACCACATGACCAGATTCATGGTGGTTCTTTCCTCCTGTGGGAAGTTTGCTGAACTTACAGCCCTTTTCCCTCAGTTTTCTCCGTGTCTGGTTCGATGACGTCACTTTCATGAAGCACATTTGTAGTCCTGGACTTATTTTCACACAAAATCTAAAATAGCGTTTTTAGCCCCGATGACTTGCGTTCACTTTTTTCTTCCGGGGTCCAGGGATAGATGTAGACTTGAGCTCCATATGCAGAAGCAATGTTTTAGTGTCTGGTGTAGTTCCTGTAGCTGTCGGGTCTGGTGTAGTTCCTGTAGCTGTCAGGTCTGGTGTAGTTCCTGTAGCTGTAGGGTCTGGTGTAGTTCCTGTAGCTGTAGGGTCTGGTGTAGTTCCTGTAGCTGTAGGGTCTGGTGTAGTTACTGTAGCTGTAGGGTCTGGTGTAGTTCCTGTAGCTGTAGGGTCTGGTGTAGTTCCTGTAGCTGTCAGGTCTGGTGTAGTTACTGTAGCTGTAGGGTCTGGTGTAGTTACTGTAGCTGTAGGGTCTGGTGTAGTTACTGTAGCTGTAGGGTCTGGTGTAGTTCCTGTAGCTGTAGGGTCTGGTGTAGTTCCTGTAGCTGTCAGGTCTGGTGTAGTTACTGTAGCTGTAGTGTCTGGTGTAGTTACTGTAGCTGTCAGGTCTGGTGTAGTTCCTGTAGCTGTCAGGTCTGGTGTAGTTACTGTAGCTGTAGGGTCTGGTGTAGTTACTGTAGCTGTCAGGTCTGGTGTAGTTACTGTAGCTGTCAGGTCTGGTGTAGTTCCTGTAGCTGTCAGGTCTGGTGTAGTTACTGTAGCTGTCAGGTCTGGTGTAGTTCCTGTAGCTGTAGGGTCTGGTGTAGTTCCTGGAGCTACATTCCTGGAGCTGTCGGGTCTGGTGTAGTTCCTGGAGCTACATTCCTGGAGCTGTCGGGTCTGGTGTAGTTACTGTAGCTGTAGGGTCTGGTGTAGTTCCTGTAGCTGTAGGGTCTGGTGTAGTTCCTGTAGCTGTCAGGTCTGGTGTAGTTACTGTAGCTGTAGTGTCTGGTGTAGTTACTGTAGCTGTCAGGTCTGGTGTAGTTACTGTAGCTGTCAGGTCTGGTGTAGTTCCTGTAGCTGTCAGGTCTGGTGTAGTTACTGTAGCTGTCAGGTCTGGTGTAGTTCCTGTAGCTGTAGGGTCTGGTGTAGTTCCTGGAGCTACATTCCTGGAGCTGTCGGGTCTGGTGTAGTTCCTGTAGCTGTCAGGTCTGGTGTAGTTACTGTAGCTGTAGTGTCTGGTGTAGTTACTGTAGCTGTAGGGTCTGGTGTAGTTCCTGTAGCTGTAGGGTCTGGTGTAGTTCCTGTAGCTGTCAGGTCTGGTGTAGTTACTGTAGCTGTAGTGTCTGGTGTAGTTACTGTAGCTGTAGGGTCTGGTGTAGTTCCTGTAGCTGTAGGGTCTGGTGTAGTTACTGTAGCTGTAGGGTCTGGTGTAGTTCCTGTAGCTGTCAGGTCTGGTGTAGTTACTGTAGCTGTAGGGTCTGGTGTAGTTCCTGGAGTTGTAGGGTCTGGTGTAGACCCCCCCCCCCCCCCCCCCCCCCCGTGTCCTATCTGGCTGTGAAGCAAGCAGAATGGATGTCTGAATGCTGGTAACAAGCCTTACAGATTTATTCTCAGGTGGAGCATCAAAGCGTCTGCTTTTAATGTCACGCCTGATACTTAAAACTTTATTGTTATTGTTGTTGAATGCTTTGTAATTCCGACCAGACACGGAGACAGAGGTGAAAGAGAAAGGAAGAGACAAAAGGTGTGTGTGTGTGTGTGTGTGTGTGTGTGTGTGTGTGTGTGTGTGTGTGTGTGTGTGTGTGTGTGTGTGTGTGTGTGTGTGTGTGTGTGTGTGTGTGTGTGTGTGTTGGCGGGGGGTTCCACAAAAATAAACAATAATGAACAAGAATCTGCTTCTAGACCTGCAGAAAGAGAGAAGAAAAACAAAAAAAGGGACACAACAACAATACAACAAGATCAAGCTATCACTGCGTCAACTTGATGAAGAAAATATATAATCAACATTGTTTAACTGAAGAATCACGATAATAAATCACAGTGCATTAAGTGCCCACCATAGTCTTAAGCCCTGTGTTGAACGTGCCCAAGCCCATACTTTTGAGAGCACCATGTGAGCACCTGTGTGTGTACACGCGCTTGTTTATGTAAGGTCTCTCTATAGGAGCGTCCAATAGAGAGTGTGAGGGGCCACAGATCCGCCCCCCAAAGATGTGTAGGAGACGGGGGGAGCTCCAAGTCCCAGAGATCCAGGAGCTGCCCCAGAGCACAGGAACCCCAAGGAGACTGCGACCAGAAAAGCCCCCGCCCCCCTCGAGAGGCACAGAGGATCGCTTTGGGGGGCCACACTCAGTAGCCGGCAGAGTCCAGGGAGACATCAGCGGCAAGCCCACAGGTCCGCCCGCAGCCTCCCACCCCCTAACCGGCCGAGCCCGGGACCCAGCGACCCGGGACCCAGGGGCGACCACCCCCGCCGGGGACCCAGCAGAGCCCAGGGACCCAGACCCCACCAGGCAGCCACCGGGATCGATAAGGCAGACGCCAAAATCTTAAACCCCCTGACCCGGTTGCCACGAACACTCAGGCAGACCATGGCACCACACTCCACACCAGGTGTGGCAGGGGGAGGGGAGGCAAAAATGTATATCATCAAAAGAAGTCCCAGGAGAAGAGAGGAGTCAAAGGCCCCACCTGACATATACAGTCATACACAAACACAGTCACACGCTCCCTCCCTCATGCTCACACATGCACATACAACCCAAGACTTACAAAAATGCACGCCGGACACCCACTCATGCTCCCCATACACACCCTATTAACTCTGGTCCCGGTACTGCTGCACATGGGGTACAACCATCACCGGTAACCAGAGTTTGACCCTTTCTGCTGGGGTGCTGATGAGTAGGCTCCCCCGCCCAACGCTGAGCACAGCAATCAACCACCCCAGACCCCAACCAGACGGCCAGATCTCCCTCCTAGCCTCCAGCCCCAGGAAGCCTAGCAACAACAGAGGTGTGCTAAGACCCCTAGTCTCCCTTCGCCTGCTCCAATATAGTGTTGTGTGTTGATGAGGTGTATTCCATGGCTGTGGTGAGCGGGCAGTGCAGGCATTGTCTGGCCTATGCCATCTGGTGCCACATCACCACCCCACTTACACCCACAGCCCTCGGTGTCTAAGTGCGGTTTAAAATTGGAAGTGGGCACCGGCACTCGGGAGGAGGCCCTAAGTGTGTGTTTGTGTGGAATGTCATCAGTGGAAGTGTATAAGGTGCAAATAAAATTGGGGGGCAGGTTGCCACAGAAATGTGGAAATGGGGTCCATACCCGCACTCCCTGACTTGCCCACCCCCCAAGGTCCTATGTGTATGTTTGTGTGATGATGTGAGGGAGCAGGAGGAGAGAAATATGTGGGGATGGGGAGGAATGGCTGGTTGGGTCTGGTGTAGTTGCTGAAGATTTCGCATCTGGTGTAGTTGTTGCTACTTTAGGGTCTGGTGTAGTTCCTGCCGTTTTAGGGTCTGGTGTAGTTCCTGGAGCTGCTGGGTCTGGTGTAGTTCCTGGAGCTGTAGGGTCTGGTGTAGTTCCTGGAGCTGTAGGGTCTGGTGTAGTTCCTGGAGCTGTAGGGTCTGGTGTAGTTCCTGGAGCTGTAGGGTCTGGTGTAGAACCACAGCAGGAATGTGTTCTTGTAAAGCTTTTGGATCTGTTTGGGTTTAATTGTCTGTTTTTATTTCAACAGAATGTGGTTGAACAGGGAAGACCGGTTGACTTGTGTGTGTGTGTGTGTGTGTGTGTGTGTGTGTGTGTGTGTGTGTGTGTGTGTGTGTGTGTGTGTGTGTGTGTGTGTGTGTGTGTGTGTGTGTGTGGATACCTGTGGCATTAAGTCATCATTCCAACTCTGAATCGGTGGTATGAAGGCCATTTGCTCACCTAACACCCCCAACCCCCTTTCTGTCACACACACACACACACACACACACACACACACACACACACACACACACACACACACACACACACACACACACACACACACACACACACACACACACACAATGTGATTAGAGTGCAATCCGGTATCTGTATCCACCATCTTGTCTGTGCTTTCCTGCTGTGTTGACAGAGCAAATACTTACTGTCTGGTGTGTGTGTGTGTGTGTGTGTGTGTGTGTGTGTGTGTGTGTGTGCGCGTGTGTGTGTGTGTGCACTGTTTTTAACAACACATTTAATGAAACAATAATCATTAGTTTATTTGTATTAAATGTGTTTGAAAACATGAAAAAACCTTTTAGATGACTGACGTTAAAGGTGTGGAACACTGAAAACCCATTTTTAAAATCCTATTTCTGTTTGTTTAATGCTGGCTGAACATGAAAATAGTCTCCTACACCCATCTCCTGCATTAGCTTCTGATAGAAAACAGACGGTGAAACTCTAGGATAGAAAATCCTGACAGATCTACGTCACCCTGTCACTAACATTCATGGACTCACCCATCTGGCCCACCACGGGGAAGGCTGTTTAGTCCAGGAAAAAGCAGCGAATGTCTCAGCTAGTAGAAGCTAACTGTTAGCATTAGCAGCTCCACCACACAGCAGAACTTCTCCAGGCTTGTGTTGTTTGTGGAGATAAAACATCAACGTTGCAGAGCAACCAGAGTCAGTGGTAGAGTCGTGTTGCTGTTAACCAACCACAGGAGAGATGTTCACATACCAGGAAGTAAGACTCAGATCCGGTCGTCCTCCACCTGACGTGTGCTTCCTGGTTCTGACTCATCTGAGCTCTTTCTTCCTCCTGAGAGCAACATTCATTCCTACTAGAGACCGCTGCAGATGTAAGGCTTACACGAGTCTTCCACACCTACGAGCTGTTTAATAGAATAGAACAGAATAGAATAGAACAGAATAGATTAGAATAGAATAGAACAGAATAGAACAGAATAGAACAGAATAGATTAGAATAGAATAGAATAGATTAGAATAGAACAATAGAACAGAATAGAATAGAACAGAATAGAATAGAATAGAACAGAACAGAACAGAATAGAATAGAATAGAATAGAATAGAATAGAATAGAATAGAATAGAATAGAACAGAATAGATTAGAATAGAATAGAATAGAATAGAATAGATTAGAATAGAACAATAGAACAGAATAGAATAGAACAGAACAGAATAGAATAGAACAGAATAGATTAGAATAGAATAGAACAGAATAGAACAGAATAGAACAGAATAGATTAGAATAGAATAGAATAGATTAGAATATAACAATAGAACAGAACAGAATAGAATAGAACAGAACAGAACAGAACAGAATAGAATAGATTAGAATAGAATAGAACAGAATAGAACAGAATAGATTAGAATAAAATAGAATAGATTAGAATAGAACAATAGAACAGAATAGAATAGAACAGAATAGAATAGAACAGAACAGAATAGAACAGAACAGAATAGAACAGAACAGAATAGAACAGAATAGAATAGAATAGAACAGAATAGAACAGAATAGAATAGAATAGAATAGAACAGAATAGAACAGAACAGAACAGAATAGAACAGAACAGAATAGAACAGAACAGAATAGAATAGAACAGAACAGAATAGAATAGAACAGAACAGAACATAATAGAACAGAACAGAATA
>NC_091742.1:99133090-99148090 GCF_043380555.1 Nothobranchius furzeri | reverse complement strand
AGGAAAAGTGATATCAGCACTAGCTGAGATGGTTCGTTGTCAACTATCATCATCACATCTCATTATTAAAACTAGTTAGCATACTTTGTTACCTACAATAGTTAACATCTTTCTTATCACCACAATTTAACATCCTTGTTATCACCTCTAGTTTACTTCCTTGTTATCACCACTAGTTTACATTCTTGTTATCACCACTAGTTTACATCCTTGTTATCACCACTAGTTTACATTCTTGTTATCACCACTAGTTTACATCCTTGTTATCACCACTAGTTTACTTCCTTGTTATCACCACTAGTTTACATTCTTGTTATCACCACTAGTTTACATCCTTGTTATCACCACTAGTTTACATTCTTGTTATCACCACTATTTAACATCCTTGTTATCACCACTAGATTACATTCTTGTTATCACCACTAGTTTACATTCTTGTTATCACCACTAGTTTACTTCCTTGTTATCACCACTATTTAACATCATTGTTATCACCACTAGTTTACTTCCTTGTTATCACCACTATTTAACATCCTTGTTATCACCACTAGTTTACATCCTTGTTATCACCACCAGTTTACATTCTTGTTATCACCACTAGTTTACTTCCTTGTTATCACCACTATTTAACATCCTTGTTATCACCACTAGTTTACTTCCTTGTTATCACCACTAGTTTACATTCTTGTTATCACCACTAGTTTACTTCCTTGTTATCACCACTATTTAACATCCTTGTTATCACCACTAGTTTACACCCTTGTTATCACCACTAGTTTACATTCTTGTTATCACCACTAGTTTACTTCCTTGTTATCACCACTATTTAACATCCTTGTTATCACCACTAGTTTACTTCCTTGTTATCACCACTATTTAACATCCTTGTTATCACCACTAGTTTACACCCTTGTTATCACCACTAGTTTACATTCTTGTTATCACCACTAGTTTACTTCCTTGTTATCACCACTATTTAACATCCTTGTTATCACCACTAGTTAACATTCTTGTTATCACCACTATTTAACATCCTTGTTATCACCACTAGTTTACTTCCTTGTTATCACCACTAGTTTACATTCTTGTTATCACCACTAGTTAACATCCTTGTTATCACCACTATTTAACATCCTTGTTATCACCTCTAGTTTACTTCCTTGTTATCACCACTAGTTTACATTCTTGTTATCACCTCTAGTTTACATTCTTGTTATCACCACTATTTAACATCCTTGTTATCACCACTAGTTTACTTCCTTGTTATCACCACTATTTAACATCCTTGTTATCACCTCTAGTTTACTTCCTTGTTATCACCACTAGTTTACATTCTTGTTATCACCACTAGTTAACATCCTTGTTATCACCACTATTTAACATCCTTGTTATCACCTCTAGTTTACTTCCTTGTTATCACCACTAGTTTACATTCTTGTTATCACCTCTAGTTTACATTCCTGTTATCACCACTATTTAACATCCTTGTTATCACCACTAGTTTACTTCCTTGTTATCACCACTAGTTTACATTCTTGTTATCACCACTAGTTAACATCCTTGTTATCACCACTATTTAACATCCTTGTTATCACCTCTAGTTTACTTCCTTGTTATCACCACTATTTAACATCCTTGTTATCACCACTAGTTTACATTCTTGTTATCTCCACTTGTTAACACCCTTGTTAACACCACTAGTTAACATTCTTTTGATCTCCACTGGTTAACACCCTTGTCAACACCACAATTTTACATTCTTGTTACCACCACGAGTTAACATCCTTGTTATCACCACTAGTTAACATTCTTGTTATCCCCACTAGATAACATTCTTGTTATCTCCACTAGTAAACACCCTTGTTATCAGCACTAGTTAACATCCTTGTTACGAACACTAAATAACATCTTTGTTATCTCAACTACTTAACACCCTTGTTATCACCACTAGTTAACATTCTTGTTATCTCCGCAAGTTAACGCCCTTGCTATCACCACTAGTTTACATTCTTGTTAACCCCACTTCTACTTAACATCTTTACCTCCACTAGTTAGCATATTTAGTTACCTACAATAGTCAACATCTTTGTTACCACCACTAGTTAACATCCTTGTTATCACCACTAGTTAGCATTCTTGTGATCACCATGAGTTTACAACCTTTTTATCACTACTAGTTAACACCCTTGTGATCACCACTAATTAACATCCTTGTTATCATCACTAGTTTACATTCTTGTTATCACCACTTGTTAACATCCTTGTAATCACAACTAGTTAACATTCTTGTTATCACTACTAGATAACATTCTTGTTATCACCACTATTTAACGTCCTTGTTATCACTACTAGTTAACATTCTTGTTATCACTACTAGTTAACATTCTCTTTATCACCACTATTTAACATCCTTGTTATCACTACTAGTTAACATTCTTGTTATCACCACAAGTTAACATTCTTATTATCAACACTAGTTAACATCCTTGTTATCACCACTAGTTTACATTCTTGTTATCACCACTAGTTTACTTCATTGTTACCACCACTATTTAACATCCTTGTTATCACCACTAGTTTACTTCCTTGTTATCACCACTAGTTTACATTCTTGTTATCACCACTAGTTTACTTCCTTGTTATCACCACTATTTAACATCCTTGTTATCACAACTAGTTTACACCCTTGTTATCACCACTAGTTTACTTCCTTGTTATCACCACTATTTAACATCCTTGTTATCACCACTAGTTTACACCCTTGTTATCACCACTAGTTTACATTCTTGTTATCACCACTAGTTTACTTCCTTGTTATCACCACTATTTAACATCCTTGTTATCACCACTAGTTTACTTCCTTGTTATCACCACTATTTAACATCCTTGTTATCACCACTAGTTAACATTCTTTTTATCAGCACTATTTAACATCCTTGTTATCACCACTAGTTTACTTCCTTGTTATCACCACTAGTTTACATTCTTGTTATCACCACTAGTTAACATCCTTGTTATCACCACTATTTAACATCCTTGTTATCACCTCTAGTTTACTTCCTTGTTATCACCACTAGTTTACATTCTTGTTATCACCTCTAGTTTACATTCTTGTTATCACCACTATTTAACATCCTTGTTATCACCACTAGTTTACTTCCTTGTTATCACCACTAGTTTACATTCTTGTTATCACCACTAGTTAACATCCTTGTTATCACCACTATTTAACATCCTTGTTATCACCTCTAGTTTACTTCCTTGTTATCACCACTATTTAACATCCTTGTTATCACCAATAGTTTACATTCTTGTTATCTCCACTTGTTAACACCCTTGTTAACACCACTACTTAACATTCTTTTGATCTCCACTGGTTAACACCCTTGTCAACACCACAATTTTACATTTTTGTTACCACCACGAGTTAACATCCTTGTTATCACCACTAGTTAACATTCTTGTTATCCCCACTAGATAACATTCTTGTTATCTCCACTAGTAAACACACTTGTTATCAGCACTAGTTAACATCCTTGTTACGAACACTAAATAACATCTTTGTTATCTCAACTACTTAACACCCTTGTTATCACCACTAGTTAACATTCTTGTTATCTTTGCAAGTTAACACCCTTGCTATCACCACTAGTTTACATTCTTGTTAACGCCACTACTTAACATCTTTACCTCCACTAGTTAGCATATTTAGTTACCTACAATAGTCAACATCTTTGTTACCACCACTAGTTAACATCCTTGTTATCACCACTAGTTAGCATTCTTGTGATCACCATGAGTTTACAACCTTTTTATCACTACTAGTTAACACCCTTGTGATCACCACTAATTAACATCCTTGTTATCATCACTAGTTTACATTCTTGTTATCACCACTTGTTAACATCCTTGTAATCACAACTAGTTAACATTCTTGTTATCACTACTAGTTAACATTCTTGTTATCACCACTATTTAACATCCTTGTTATCACTACTAGTTAACATTCTTGTTATCACTACTAGTTAACATTCTCTTTATCACCACTATTTAACATCCTTGTTATCACTACTAGTTAACATTCTTGTTATCACCACAAGTTAACATTCTTATTATCAACACTAGTTAACATCCTTGTTATCACCACTAGTTTACATTCTTGTTATCTCCACTAGTTAACATCCTTGTCACCAACACTAAATAACATCTTTGTTATCAGCACTAGTTAACATCCTTGTTACCAACACTAGTTATCAGCTCACTTTCAACACTAATTAACATATCTGTTATCAACACTAGTTAGTAAATAACCTTGTTACCAACACTAGCTAACGTCCTTGTTATTAGCACTAGTTAACATCCTCGTTATTAACACTTGTTAACATCCCTGTTATTAATACTAGTTAACATCCTTGTTATTAACACTAGTTAACATCATCATTATTAACACTAGTAAACAACCTTGTTACCAACACTGGTAAATGTCCTTGTTATTAACACTAGTAAACATCCTCGTTGACAACTCATTCACTGCCAGCCATTTCCTGATCGCTAAACTCCTTCGCTGCCAGAGTTTCTCACCCTTTTTACTGTTTTTTTAAGAGTCACAGAACGTTGCGTGCTAGGATGATGTCGACGCCAAAACAACCAAAACAAAACAACAACAAAACACCTCTTACATCAGGAAGAATCCGTGTGTTTCGAACTTTATCCGTTCTTTCATAATCCGTTGTCGAATTGTGATCAGCAGACACTTTTCCGGTGCGCCTCACTTTTTTTACAGGAACGGCCCAAAACGATCTCCTAACACATGGATGTTCTGCTTCCTGATCACGTGACATGTGATGTATGGGGACGAAGATCGGCTTTAGAGCTGAGATGTTTGTTCTCTCAGTGCGGGGGCTCGTTCCGATGCTCAAACAGTAAAAAAATAAATGCAAATGACGATTTAAGTCGTCAATGGCAGTGAATGAGTTAACACTAGTAAACGTCCTTGTTATTAACACTAGTAAACATCCTCGTTATTAACACTAGTAAACGTCCTTGTTACCAACAATAGTTAACATCCTCCGTATTAACACTAGTAAACGTCCTTGTTATTAACACTATTTAACATCATCGGTATTAACGCTAGTAAACGTCCTTGATATTAACACTAGTTAACATCCTCGTTATTAACACTGGTAAACGTCCTTGTTATTAACACTAGTTAACATCCTCAGTATTAACACTAGTAAACGTCCTTGTTATTAACACTAGTAAACATCCTCCTTATTAACACTAGTAAACGTCCTTGTTATTAACACTAGTTAACATCCTCGGTATTAACACTACTAAACGTCCTTGTTATTAACACAAGTTAACATCCTTGGTATTAACACTAGTAAACGTCCTTTTTATTAACACTAGTTAACATCCTCGGTATTAACACTAGTAAACGTCCTTGTTATTAACACTAGTTAACATCCCTGTTACCAACACTAGTAAACGTCCTTGTTATTAACACTAGTTAACATCCCCGTTATCAACACTAGTAAACGTCCTTGTTATTAACACTAGTTAACATCCTCGTTACCAACACTAGTAAACGTCCTTGTTACCAACACTAGTAAACGTCCTTGTTATTAACACTAGTAAACATCCTCGGTATTAACACTAGTAAACGTCCTCATTACCAACACTAGTAAATGTCCTCATTACCAACACTAGTAAACGTCCTTGTTATTAACACTAGTTAACATCCTTGTTATTAACACTAGTTAACATCCTTGTTATTAACGCTAGTTAACATTCTTGGTAGTAACACTAGTAAACGTCCTTGTTATTAACACTAGTTAACATCCTTGGTATTAACACTAGTAAAACGTCCTTGTTATTAACACTAGTTAACATCCTTGTTATTAACACTAGTAAACGTCCTTGTTATTGACACTAGTTAACATCCTTGGTATTAACACTAGTAAACGTCCTTGTTATTAACACTAGTAAACATCCTCGTTTATTAACACTAGTTAACATCCTCGTTATTAACACTAGTAAAACGTCCTTGTTAATAACACTAGTTAACATCCTTGTTATTAACACTAGTTAACATCCTCGGTATTAACACTAGTAAAACGTCCTTGTTATTAACACTGGTTAACATCCTTGTCATTAACTCTAGTTAACATCCTCGTTACCAACACTAGTTAACTGCTCATTGTCAGGGGTCATCATCCATCATCCCTTGTTGGGTCACAATGTGGACCCTAACTTCTTCTGGTTTCTCACCTGCAGCAAAGCAGCAAGAAGAGGAAGAGTGACTTCATTCCCTACCGAGACTCGGTGCTCACCTGGCTGCTGAAGGAGAATCTTGGTAAGCTGGTCCGACATCAGACATGCAGAAGACTATTCTCACATTAGCTGATTATATTCATGCAGATTTTAGTCAAATGTCAGACGTTGTCAAGGTGACCAGATAAGACATGTTGGCTCTGTCCATCAGGAGGAAACTCTCGCACCGCCATGATCGCTGCTTTAAGTCCTGCTGACATCAACTACGAAGAAACTCTGAGCACTTTGAGGTCTGTGATGTCATCAGTTTGTGCTTCAGACAGCAGGTGTGTTAAAGCTAGAGTACCCTGAAAACCCGACCCGGTCCAATGTGTTTCCAGGTATGCCGATCGGGCCAAACAGATTCGCTGTAACGCTGTAATCAATGAAGATCCAAACGCCAAACTGATCCGGGAGCTGAAGGCCGAAGTGGGTCGTCTGAGGAACCTGCTGTTCTCTCAGGGTCTGCAGGAGCTGCTAGACAGCACCATCCAGAACACCGGTATACCACCCGATCCACAACACCTGTACAGAGTTCAACTGCTTGAGATGAAGCCTGATCCCTTCCTCTTTCCCCCACAGTCAACAGCATCAGCCCTGGAGGGGCTCCAGGGGCCCCACCCACCCCCCTGCAGCTGACTCATACAGCCAATGGAATTGCAGCTAAAGTAGACCCCACCCCTCCAGGTAAGCAAGCATCTTTGTGCCATGACGGGGCGTCAGAGGCTGATTAAAGCAGCAGATGAATAAAAGTCTGTCTCTCTCTCCAGATGCTGAAGCGGTGCCTTCAGGAGAAGCTCTCGCTGACTCTGACCAGCTCATAGAGGACGCAGTGGAGAGACAGGAGGCGGTTGCCACGGAGACTATCAGTAAGGAGGAAGCAGCAGAGAGACTGGTGGTAGGTGTTGAACCAAGCAGAGGCTCCCAGGTGTTACCTGAGGTTGATCCGGTTACCAAACAAACCCGGCTTGGTTTCAGGAAACCGAGAAGATCATCGCTGAGCTGAACGAGACGTGGGAGGAGAAGCTGAGGAAGACGGAGTCCATCCGTCTGGAGAGGTAAAGTCTATCTGTGCTGCTGTGTGAGCAGAGTCAGGGTCCGGGTGTGGCCGTCCCAGTAAGTGTTCATGCTGTGGCCCCGCCCCCTCCCTGTTCTAGTATCACCTGTCTCAAGGTTTCTGTTTAAACGTGGCTCTTATTTCTCTCTGCTGCAGCCGATGCTCATGGGTAACGTAGTTTTTACATTTCTGAGTGAGATGAGCGGTGTGTGAGGCTGATGGGAGGCCTGTCTCTCTGTCTCCTGTCCCTCAGGGAGACGCTGCTGGCTGAGATGGGCGTGTCCATAAAGGAAGACGGAGGGACGCTGGGCGTCTTCTCTCCTAAAGGAGTGAGTTTACTCATGTGAAGCCTAATTTATACTTCTCTGTCAGCTCCACGAGAGCGTCCGCAGCACAGCCTGTCCAAGGTTACGCACACGGAACACGTGGAACTAGACGGATACAGGCCGACCACAGGAGCGGCCATCACGGCGCTCGTCCCCAGTTAGATAGAAACGGGTTACATGAGGATGGGGGGAGCAGCAGCCTTGTGCGCTCTTCGCTGTTGAAACAAGGTGACCTCTCCAGGCTAAGACCACCAATCCGAAGGCAGGGGGTAGGGCGGGCTTTTATGGCATCTGCATTCCTTCGTGGAGGTTTTTTTTCTTCTCGCAGCTCAAGGCTACCAGGGCGCCAGATCCAGATGAGAAGAATAGTTTGGGTTCAGGCAGAGATCATTTCCTCTCTGCCTTCCAGTCTCTCAGTGAATCCAATGTTTGGGTTCAGACTTGCCCATACCGCGCAGTGACCTTCTCCAAGATCACATCCATCTGGCGCACTAACACCGGGATCGCAGCTAGGACCTCTAGCTGACGAATCACCTCGAGTAACGTCCCAGTCTGAGCAGATGGGTACGGGTAGCACTCCATTCACCCCTGACTTCCCAGTTTTCCAAACCAGAAGTCCTCCGGCTCCAAACAGAAGAAATCCAGTAATTATCAGCCTGAAAATCCACACGTCTTCGACGTCGTCCACAGACAGCTGGCAAAGGCGTTTAATTTTCCACTCCTTCCAGGAATCCAATACATACCCCAGCCGGTGCATCCCCTGTGGACGAGCAGGAGCCCCCTGCTCCGCTCTCACAAACGCGTTGAATGACCAGTGAATCACATCCACGATTAATAAAAATAGAGTTTTCAGGAGGAAAGCAGAGAAGCCAGATCCTGATGAGAAAAGAGGAGCGTCTGTACTCTCCAGGTGCCAGAAGAAGAAAAAGACTTTTTCACACAGACAGATGTGCCCTCATCCTCCTCCACCTCTTCATGCACTCGCCACCTCTAACCCACGTTTCCCGTCGGCTCCGTCCACGAATAAAGCGCTTGCTGCGTATCGTTTCTCTCCTCCAGTCACGGGGGAATGAAACGTTCATGTTGTTTTAGTTTTTCCACGAGGTGTTCTTCAAGCTTCTCAGTGTCTGCCGCTAGATGTCCTCTATGTCTTTGAGGGCGCAAGAGCAGCGCTGGAGACGACAGCGGTGCCCTGACCAATCATAAGCTTGCGTTCTCCGTCTCGTTGGACGGATGTTTAGAAAAGAGAGCTCGACTCCGTCCGTCCTTGCGAGCCTGCTGGAGAAACCTCAAAAGGACGGGTAATGGCGTTGGGTGCGTCCGCCCCGGCGCAGACGTATAAATTAGGCTTTAGACGCCGGTGACTTATCCATGCATTCATCCGCTGGTCCTCAGGGGTGTGTGTTAATCTGAGTGTGTGTGTGTGTGTGTGTGTGTTGCAGACGCCTCACCTGGTGAACCTGAACGAGGACCCTCTCATGTCCGAGTGTCTCCTCTACTACATCAAAGAAGGATTCACCAGGTTAGAACCATCAGCTGCTTCCTTTTCTGCTGTCAGTGGTTCATGTTACCATGGTAACGGATGGAGAGAGCATGGTAACTGTTCCTGCATGATGGGATGTGCACAGCAGAACGGTGACCTCTGACCTCTCAGAACTCACCATACTAGGATGTTTTAGTAGGGGTGTTCCGATGGATTGGCCGCAGATCCAGCTCGTCTAAGACAAAAGCGTAAAACCAACGTTTATTCCATCTGGGCGAGGGCGTAACCCACAGCGGGTTGGATAGGACCAAACTCTGGGCGGAGCGAGGGGACGACACCGGGTTCCACCCACTAGGATCCGCTACGGGTAGTAGATAAATAAATGACCTAATAATACCGTAACCAATCATAATGTCTCAGGTTACTAGTCTCTTATTCAGGCCACTGTCGGCAGTAATCCAGGCCTCACACGTGTCCACAGAACAGAGCGGGTTTCCTTAGCATAATGGTAAATGGCCTGTATTTGATATAGCGCCTTCTAGAGTCCTGGAACCCCCCAAGGCGCTTTACAACACAATCAGTCATTCACCCATTCACACACACATTCACACAATGGTGGGGATGAGCTACAATGTAGCCACAGCTGCCCTGGGGCGCACTGACAGAGGCGAGGCTGCCGAGCACTGGCGCCACCTGTCCATCCGACCACCACCAGCAGGCAATGTGGGTTAAGTGCCTTGCCCAAGGACACAACGACAGCGACAGACTGAGCGGGGCTCGAACCTGCGACCTTCCGATAGCGAGGCGAGCGCTTAACTCCTGTGCCACCGTCGCCCCACACAATGGGCTCGACACACGGGAGGCGACATCGCCTTTCCTCCATTCATTTTCAATGAGACATGCGCGACAAAGCGATAATCGCGGGTCTCCGTCCTACCAAGTGAAACGCGAAAAACGTGCGTGTGAAGTTTTGCGCTCGTGCACGTGTCGTGCACGGGCGACCCAGCGACACGATCCCACAAAGTTGAAACATTTTCAACTTTTCATCGCTGTCGCTCGGACGAGGACCAATCAACGGAGGTTTCATTCACTGACCAATGAGCGGACAGGATGCTCCATACACCTCCGAGTAAACATGGAGGAGAAGTTGATTATTATTATGTTTTATAGTAAAATCAGAAGTAAGATTTCACATAACTCCAGCAGCACCTTGTGAAACATCATATCTACCACTTTATTAACTCTGAACCGCTTAAATAACCTTAATTCCCTCCAACCTGACACAGCCAATCAAAACAACGCAAGTTTCGATTTCACCATGGAACAGAACGCGTAGACGTCTTTGCCGCTGCCGCGGGTCGCCTCCCGTGTGTCAGGTAATAAAAGCGACGGCGACAAATTTCGCTGATCGCGGTCGTTTGTCGCCTCCCGTGTGTCGAGCCCATAACACAGCAGAACCTTTCCCCCACACTGAACTCCCCTTCAAAGTAAAACTAAAGTATAACATGACTCTTGTACCATCACCTCTTCAAACCATCCATCCATCCATCCATCTAACATCCATCCATCCATCTGACATCCATCCATCCATCTAACATCCATCCATCCATCCATCTGACATCCATCTAACATCCATCCATCCATCTGACATCCATCCATCCATCTAACATCCATCCATCCATCCATCTGACATCCATCTAACATCCATCCATCCATCTAACATCCATCCATCCATCCATCCATCTGACATCCATCCATCCATCCATCTGACATCCATCTAACATCCATCCATCCATCCATCCATCCATCCATCCATCAATCCATCTAACATCCAGCCATCCATCCATCTAACATCCAGCCATCCATCCATCTAACATCCATCCATCCATCAATCCATCTAACATCCAGCCATCCATCCATCTAACATCCATCCATCCATCCATCCATCATCCATCCATCAATCCATCTAACATCCAGCCATCCATCCATCTAACATCCATCCATCCATCAATCCATCTAACATCCAGCCATCCATCCATCTAACATCCATCCATCCATCCATCCATCATCCATCCATCAATCCATCTAACATCCAGCCATCCATCCATCTAACATCCATCCATCCATCCATCCAGCCATCCATCCATCTAACATCCATCCATCCATCCATCCATCATCCATCCATCAATCCATCTAACATCCAGCCATCCATCCATCTAACATCCATCCATCCATCCATCCATCATCCATCCATCTAACATCCATCCATCCATCTGACATCCATCCATCCATCTAACATCCATCCATCCATCCATCCATCTGACATCCATCTAACATCCATCCATCATCCATCCATCCATCTAACATCCATCCATCCATCCATTTTAATCTGTATATCCAGAGTTGGGTCGCGGGGGCAGTAGCCTAAGGGGAAAGGCCCAGAATTCCCTCTCCCCAGCCACTTGGGCCAGCTCCTCCGGGGGAATCCCAAGGCGTTCCCTGGCCAGGTGAGAGACATAGTCCCTCCACCGTGTCCTGGGTCTACCTTTAGGTCTCCTCCCGGTTGGACGTGCCCGGAAAACCTCACCACGGAGGCGTCCAGGAGGCATCCTTACCAGATGCACGAGCCACCTCAGCTGGCTCCTCTCGATGTGGAGGAGCAGCGGGTCTACTCCGAGCCCCTCCCGAATGACCGAGCTTCTCACCCTATATCTAAGGGAGAGCCCAGACACTCTTCGGAGAAAACTCATTTCGGCCGCTTGTATCCGCGATCTCGTTCTTTCGGTCACTACCCAAAGCTCGTGACCATAGGTGAGGGTAGGAACGTAGATCCACCGGTAAATCGAGAGCATCACCTTCTGACTCCGCTCTCTCTTCACCACGACAGACCGGTGCAACGCCCGCATCACTGCAGGTGCAGCACCAATCCACCTATCGATCTCACGCTCCAGTTTTCCCTCACTCGTGAACAAGACCCTGAGATACTTAAACTCCTCCACTTGGGGCAGGACCTCATCCCTGACCTGGAGAAGGCATTCTACCCTTTTCTGATCCAAGACCATGGTCTCAGATGTGAACCGCTCCAGTGAGAGCTGGAGATCATGTTCTGATGAAGCCAACAGAACCACATCATCTACAAAAAGCAGAGACCCGATCCTCAGGCCACCAACATGGATCCCCTCAGCACCTTGGCTGCTCCTAGAAATCTTCAAATCATTACACTAACGATAATGAATGAAATAAAAGTCACAACACAAACGTGGGTTTTTCTGCACTATTTAGTGTTCAGAGCTCTTAAAGTTTTAGATCTGTAGATTGTTGCTGACCGCAGCTACACTTAGGTTCTTCAGGTTCCTTTTGACTGAATCATTGTGATGCTCCATGCTTCACCCTGGACATGATTATCTTAAGGGTTTTGTTGGAAAACAGCTGGAGACAAAGAGGAGCAGAGACAGGTCCAGAAGGAGCTCAAATATGAGATCAGACGGGCTAAAGAGGTCTACAGGAAGAAGCTGGAGAAACATCTGGGGCAGAACAAAGCTCGAGGAGCATGGAGAGGCCTCAGGAGCATCACCGGTCCCAGTGGGAGGAGTGGTGCCAGTGAGTCTGCTGCAAGAGACCAGGACTGGGCCAATGAGCTCACCCCAGCACCACACTCCCTCACCTCCTCTCACACGCCCCCTCAATAACTTCTAACCAGGTGTGGAGAGCCAAGGCGGCTTGAGAGCAGAACAGCAGCAGGTCCTGGCAGGATCGGCCCCAGACAGCTCAGAGACTGTGCTGACCAGCTCTGTGAAGCGTTCACGCACACGTTCAACCTGAGCCTTGACCCAAATCACCTACCTCACCAACAGGCCGCAGCACGTGAGTCTGCACAACTGTACGTCTGAGGTGGCTGTGTGCAGCACTGGAGCTCCACAGGGTACGGTGCTCTCACCCTTTCTCTTCACCTTCTACACCAGCAGCTGTCACCTCCAGAAGTTCTCTGATGACTCGGCCATTGTCGACTGTGCGTCTGAGAGGAATGACCAGAGTACAGGTCAGTCATCGTGCACTTTGTGGACTGGTGTGAGCGTAACCACCTTCACTTGAACACCAGTAAGACAAAGGAAATGGTGACTGACTTCCAGAGAAACTCTCCTCCTCACTCACCAGTAAACCTCCAGGGAGCAGACACTGAGGTGGGGAGACCTTTAAGTACCTGGGTGTTCACCTCAACAGCAAACTGAACTGGTCCAACAACACAGATGCTGCATAAGAAGGACCTCAGCCTCCACCTCCTGAGGAGGCTGAGGTCCTTCAGGGTTAATTCTGCGGCTAAAATCCTTTTATCACTGTGGTTGGCTCTGGTATCTGGGGAAAATGACCTCCATCTTGGAAAAGCCCTCCCACCCACTGCATTCCAC
Organism: Nothobranchius furzeri; assembly: GCF_043380555.1. NCBI lineage: Eukaryota > Metazoa > Chordata > Actinopteri > Cyprinodontiformes > Nothobranchiidae > Nothobranchius > Nothobranchius furzeri. Next base: position 99,134,506 of record NC_091742.1, on the reverse strand, counting down.
TGTGGAGACCATGAACAGCTCCTTCAGAGGCAGACTGGGACATCCCAGCACCTTAGTATGTCTGCGTCATTCATGCCGGAAACTTAAGCTCCACCCCCAACTCCCGCTCTCACACATGGAAAAGATGAAAGTGAAATTATCATTGATGAACTCAAGTACAGAAGGGCATGTACCAAAAACGTCTGACTAAAATGTTTAAGCTAACTGTAAACACGCGAGCCCGTGGCTGAAGCAGGTAATGGAGTTGGTTGAAAATATTTCATTTCAGCACCAGTGGGTGGAGCTAAGTAAGGGAACAAATCTGCATACATTTCAAAATAAAGTGCGACATGTTCAGGACAGGAGACAAAATGACCAAAAGCTATTTGTCTCTGACAAACATAACACAAGCTGGTGGCACGAGTTAATGGATCCTAGCAAACCCGAACGTGTACCTTCAAAATAAGATTCCTGAATCTTGTTCTGGCGAGATCCGGCTCGAAGTAACCGTGACTGTAAGCAGGAAGCTTAGACGGTGTGGTCGGAAACAAACACGCTGATTGTGCTGCAAGTCTTCCACTTTCTGAAGGAAAACCACGTTTTGTCTAAAATAAGCTTGTTACTCCGTTATTCCCGATCACGTAGCTCTCGTTAGGACTCCGTAGACATGTACGGCCGATCCATATGACCAGTGTCCGTCATCATGCTGGTGATCGGTGGCAGAACACCCATCAGCATCGTCCTAAAAGGTGTGTGTGTGTGTGTGTGTGTGTGTGTGTGTGTGTGTGTGTGTGTGTGTGTGTGTGTGTGTGTCTCAGGGTTGGACAGCAGGACGTGGACATTAAACTTTCAGGCCAGTTCATCAAAGAGATCCACTGTGTGTTCGTGAGTGAGACCAACGATCAGGGAGAAGGTCAGTCACCTGTTTGATCTAATTCAAAAAAACTTTATTCAGCTGTGTCTTCTGAACACTGATGAGAAGTCAGCCTGAGAGCTGACTGGCTGACTGGTGATGCGTGACTGTTGTCGTGGCAACGGTCTACAGCCTCTCTTTTGTGTCTCCTAACTCACAAACAGCTGATTCTTCTCTGTTAGAAGCACAAACCCATAAAATCTGTTCCTCCTTGACCAGTGGTGGTGACTCTGGAGCCGCTGGTGGGAGCCGAAACCTACGTGAACGGGAAGCAGATCGACGAAGCTGTGGTCCTGAAGCAAGGTACGGGATTACAACCAGCAACCCCGTCAGAGCCGTAGAGATGGGCTCTATTTGTGTTGATGAAGTAACTACAGAACAAAGCAAGAAAACTATGCAGAGCTTCTAGTTCTGACTGGAGAACGAGAGGGTCCAGCTGTCTTCATCTGAACCCAGGTGGACCACCACGACCCGGACGACTAGAGCCTCATTATTTTAATCCAGACTCAAACTGCTGGTGAGCC
>NC_091742.1:99030590-99128090 GCF_043380555.1 Nothobranchius furzeri | reverse complement strand
AAGGAAACTCCGATCTGAGGCCCGCCACACGGAAGCCTCCGATTGGCTGCAGGATGCACGGGGATCCTCATGCTGTAGAAAAGAGAGAGAGAGAGAGAGAGTGTGTGTGTGTGTGTGTGTGTGTGTGTGTGTGTGTTTCAGCACTTTTACCGAACAGTCTGTTTCACACCCAAAAGTAACATCACACACATCTAGAGTCTGTCCTGCTGTGTTTGTGTGTGAGTATGTGTGTGTGTCATTGCACAGGTGAGCTGTTGCCACAGCAACACAGTTTTAGGGGTTTTATCTCTGCGCTGCTGGTGGTCAGCTGGGATCTGGGTTTTAATCGTTGATTTATTTTAATCTGCTGGTTCTTAACAAAGCGTCTGTTGCTGTTAGCTAAAACCCCCAAATAAGGCTGGTTCAAAATCATGTTTAGTTCATTTGCAGGATGATGATAGCCAGTGAGCTTTAGCTCTGTTAGCATGTTACCTTTGGTCCATTAGCCGGTTAGCTTTGGCTCTGTTAACATGTTGTCTTTGGCCCATTAGCTAGTCACCTTTGGCTCCATTAGCTAGTCACCGTTGGCTCCATTAGCTAGTCACCGTTGGCTCCATTAGCTAGTCACCGTTGGCTCCATTAGCATGCTACCATTGGCCCATTAGCTAGTCACCGTTGGCTCTGTTAGCATGTTGTCTTTGGTCCATTTGTCGGTTAACTTGGGTTTCGCTAGCATGTTAGCTTGAGCTCTGTCTCTTCCCACAGTCATAAATGTAAGATCTGAAAAAGTCTTCAGATAATTTTTTGAAGAAGTTTTGTAATATTTGGTGTTTCCGCCACCCTGGAGGCACCTGAAGGAACAGCATAGTCACTGTTGGAAATTCAGTTTGTTTAAGTTTTATTTTGAAATAATTTTCTCCTGGGTGCTTCCTGAACAAACATGTCCTGGAGGCTGGGATTTCTTATTTCTTTTGAACGCTGCAATGCTAAGTGCTTTAAACCAAAGAGAGCTGCTCTGCAGCGCCTCCTGCAGGCACTTGGAGGACGAGGCGTGTGAGTGAAACGTTGCACCTGAGACGAGTGTGTCGTGTTCTGAACTGTGTGTATATTTGAGGTGTTTCTGAATTTTAAAACATGAAATATGTTGATGGTGTGTTCACTGTCACAGGCAATCATAGGAAATGTGAGTGATGGAGTCATTAGAATATGCATTTGTTTTAGAGATGGGGATGATGGAAGAAGGGGAATCTGGTTGATGTAGGGCTGTGGAGGAGAGTATTCTGGGAGATGTAGTGAGCTTCGGAAGGCCGCGAGAGGACAGTGAGTTCTTAAAGAATCTGAGAGGAGATGAATGTGTTACTGACGCTACATGTTTAGAGCAATGCATCCTGGGAGATGAGTTCCTAGGTGCTCTGACTGACATGTTTTCATTCTACATGGCTGGACCCAACCAGACAACGAGAGCGCTGCTTTGTGCTGGGACGGCGTCGCCTACCATGACAAAACATAATAATTGATTTTGATTGGATCGGGCAGTATGACATCAGTCACATTTAATTTCTGCTGACCAATCACAGGACAATCCTGAAAGCTGCTGGGGCTGATGGGAAACAAAGTTTCCTCTTTGTGCTTTTTAACAGTTATTTTCTTCTGTGTTGTTTTCTCCAGTTTGGGCTTCTGATTGGTTGTTTGTGTACTTGTGGGAATTTCAGCCCCTCCTGCTTCAGAATTCGGTTTATGATGTCATCATTTATATTAATATAATTATAATAAAGTTTTTGTCTATGAAATTTGTTTTTTTGGATGCTGCTAAAGCGAGCTTCTTTTCTGTTGTGTAACGTGCGTGTGTGTGTTCATGCGTGCATGTGTGTGTGTGTTATTTGTTTAATTTAGCATCATAACCTAAAGCCTGTTTTACTTTATAAAGCTGACTTTTTTCTTTTTACGATGTGTTTTTGTTGTTGTGGAGGAGATACATCCTAAAGGGTTGTCATGGTGACCTGATTTCAGTACCCCTCCCCCCCCCCACTTTAGTTCGCCTCTGCTCCAGTGAACCCCTAGAATCTGTGACATCACAGCATGAGTGCCCCTCCAGGACTGGAGCAGCAACATGGACAGGATGACATCATGACATAAACCTTCCTCTTGACCCAGAGGTCCTGGGTTTTTGTTGTTGTGTGTCATTTCAGGAACCAATCTCAGGCACTGCTTACAGACAACGTGATGGCAATAAAGTGTAAGAATCAAAAAGTCATCCTGGTCTTTCTTACTGCACTATGGTGGCTCAGAGAGGACAATCCTCTCACCACATCAAAACCTGAAGTCTCATGGTCTGCAGACCTTAGTGATCTGCCTGGTGTGTGGCAGACTAATGGGCTCGACACACGAGAGGCGACATCGCCTCTCCATTCATTTTCAATGAGACTTGCGCGACAAAGCAATAATCGCGGGCATGTGAAATTTTGCGCTCGTGCACGTTTTGTGCACAGGCGGCCCAGCGACTCATCCCAGAAAGTTGAAATATTTTCTACTTTCCATCGTTGTCGCTCGGACGACGACCAATCAATGGAGGTTTCATTCACTGTGGGCGGCTCCGTACATCACTAAGTCGATGTTCTCTCATGTTTGTGTGAACCTTCTCATCTTTTGGGTTACCAGGGTGAGAAGATGGACAAATAGCTCTGGGCTGAGGCGATAGTAGGTCCGGAATTGATCAGGATCGTCCTTGAGGTCCCTCATTAAATGATGGTATTCTCCGTTTCTTTCTCTGGTTTGTAATATGGGATGAACCCATTCTCTGTTTTCTTTAATATAAAGTAAAATCAGAAGTAAGATTTCACATAACTCTAGCAGCACCTTGTGAAACATCATATCTACCGCTTTTAAAACTCTGAACTGCTTAAATAACCTTAATTCCCTCCAACCTGACGCAGCCAATCAAAACAATGGAAGATTTGATTTCGCCATGGAACCGAACGCGTCGACGGCTTTGCCGCTGGCCGCGAGTCGCCCCCTGTGTGACAGGTAATAAAAGCGACAGCGACGAATTTCGCTGATAGTGGTCGTTTGTCGCCTACCGTGTATCGAGCCCATAACGTCTGTCATGTATTGTCATAAAATAACTGTTTTCCAGATCAGTGCTCTCTTCACCACGACAGACCGGTACAACGCCCGCATCACTGCAGATGCACTACCAATCCACCTATCAATCTCACGCTCCATCTTCCCCTCACTCGTGAACAAGACCCCGAGATACTTGGGACAGGACCTCATCCCTGACCTGGAGAAGGCATTCTACCCTTTTCCGACTCAAGACCATGGTCTCAGATTTAAAGGAGCTGATTCTCATCCCAGCTGCTTCACACTCAGCTGTGAACCGCTCCAATGAGAGATCAGGTTCTGATGAAGTCAAGAGGACCACATCATCTGTATAAAGCTGAGACTCAATCTTCAGGCCACCAAAATGAGTCTCAACACCTTGGCTGCACCTAAAAATCCTGTCCATACAGGTTATGAACAGATTCTGTGACAAAAGGCAGTTCGCTGACTCCAACTCTCACCGAAAATGAGCCCGACTTGCTGCTGGCATTACGGACCAAGCTCTGACACTGGTCATAAAGGGACCTAACAGCCCGCATCAGAAGGCCTGGTACCCCATACTCACCATAGAGGAGGAAGAGTAGCGGCCCCAGCACAGAGCCTTGTGGGACACCATGGACGAGGGAGGTGGTGGAAGACCTAAACTTGAAATTATAGAGCTGGTCCAGTGTTCCACGGCCAGGGCAAAAACCACATTGCTCCTCTTGAATCAGAGGTTTGACAATCCTATGGACCCTCCTCTCCAGAACCTTGAATAGACCTTACCAGGGAGGCGCAGTAGTGGGATCCCCCTGTAGTTGGAACACAGCCTTTGGCCCCACCACCCGGGTCTGCCAGTCTAGTGGAACTACCCCCGATGTCCACCCGATACTGCAGAGCCACATTACCCAACACAGCCCTACAACATCCAGAGCCTTAAGGAACTCTGGGTGGATCTCATCCTCCCCCAGAGCCTTGCCGCCAAGGAGCTTTTTGACCATCTCCGTGACCTCAGCACCAGAGATTGGAGAGCCCAACCCAATGTCCTCTGACTCTGTTTTCTCACTGGAAGACGTGTCGGTGGGATTGAGGAGGTCTTTGAAGCACGCTGCCCACTGATCTACAACATCCTGAGTAGAGGTCAGCAGCACACGTCCCCACTATAAACAGTGTTTGTAGTGCACTGCTTTCCCCTCCTGAGTCGCCGCATGGTGGACCAGAATCTCCTCGACGCCGTACAGAAGTCTTGCTCAATGGTCTCATTGAACTCCTCCCACACCCGGGTTTTTGCCTCTGCAACCACCCTAGCTGCATTCTACTTGGTCTGCTGGTACCCAGCTTCTGCCTCTGGAGTTCCACAGGCCAAAAAAACTTGATAGGACTCTTTCTTCAACTTGGCGCCATCCCTAACCGCCGGTGGCCACCAGCAGGTTTGGGGACCATAACAAGGGCCGACGACCGTATGGCCACAGTGCCAATCGGCCGCCTCAACAGTGGAAGCGCGGAACATGACCCACTCAGACTCAATGTCCCCCGCCTCCCCCAGAACATTTTGGAAGTTCTATGGGAGGTGGGAATTGAAACTTCTTCTGACAGGAGACTCCACCAGACATTCTCAGCAGACCCTCGCGATATCTTTGGGCCTGCCTGGTCTGACCGGCATCCTCCTCCCCCCCATTGAAGCCAACTCACTACCAGGTAGTGGTCAGTTGACAGCTCTGCCCCTCCCTTCACCTGAGTGTCCAAGACATACGGCCGCAGATCAGATGAAACAACAACAAAGTCAATCATAGAGCTGTGGCCTAAGGTATCCTGGTGCCAAGCGCACATATGTCTGAAATGGCAAATGACCTGTATTTGATAAAGTGCCTTCTAGAGTCCTGAAACCCCCCAAGGAGCTTTACAACACAATCAGTCATTCACCCGTTCAGACGCACATCCACACCCTGGTGGTGATGAGCTAAATTGTAGTCACAGCTGCTCTGGAGCCCACTGACAGAGGCAAGTCAGCTGGACACAGGTGCCACTGGTCCCTCCGAACACCACCAGTAGGCGACAGACTGAGCAGGGCTTGAACCTCCAACCTTCCGGTTATGGGGCAAGCACTTAACTCCTGTGCCACCACCTGACATCTGAATCATCTGAACATTAATTCTGAACCATAAAATGTGAAATCCCATAAAAATATGAAATATCGATCTGATGGATCTTTGGATATTTTAAAACAGAAGATTGGAACTTTTTATTGCAGAGATTATTTAACACTTCGTATTAACTCAAAGAGAAGAGAGAGAGTCAGGTTTAAAGATTTAAGAAGATTTATTTCTACACAATTTAAACAAGACTACTAACTCTAAACACTCTCTGTAATGATGGATCTAGGTGAATGAGATGTGATGGATGGTGTGTGTGTAAGTGATGTTGTTATCAGAACTCTCATATCTGGAGAGGCAGGTCTGAGTGGGAGTGATGTTTCGCTCTAAACTATAATTGGAGATTCATAACCACATGCAAACGCCATTCTGTCTGTCTACGCACCCTCTCGAGAACCTCCGTTGTAGGTCCAGAATGTCAATGAACCAAAGCTCATAGAAACAACCGTGGTCCGACCAGACTGTCCTCGAAATGTCCTCAGGTCACGACAGGTTATTATAGCGTCCGAGACCCTGAAGAGGTCAGTGAGTTCAGCTTTTATTCTGAAGGAAACTGTTGCACTCAGGTGTAGAGTGCAACAGCTCATTAGCCAGCTTGTCAAGGTTCTTGTGGTTAAAAAGTTACGAGTGGCCGGCTCGAAACTCTACAACGTTTGAACTGAACTAAGATGGCGTGGGAAGTAGTTTTATTAATCTGGATGTTTTGATTCACGGTTGAATCAGAATTTGACAGTAAAGGGGGCTTGTATAAACACACAGAGAACTATGCCACGCGTCAGAAAAGAAGGTTCTGATTGGTGAACAAAAGCAAATGTGTCGTGTGATTACATTATGTGTCTAGAGCAAATGTTTAAGATTATATTACTTGTAAAATACTACTGATCACAGGATGAATATCAAGTAATTAACATTGTCATTTCACAGATTGATTACATTGGGCTGACATTATTATTGGTAATATTGTTGTTTGATTATTTTATTAAAAAAAGAAGAGAGTTCTCTGTATTCAGTCTTGTGCTGTAGAGGGAGGCAAACAGTTGAGAAAGAGCAGAGTGCATGAAAGACCTTGATTCAGTATCTGTTAGATTAGCTGGGGAGACTGGAGTCTCCTGGCTTAGGCAGACGCAAACAGAGCAGGACATTTAGGTCAAAAACAGGTCATTTCATTCATTTCATTACGCTACACACACACACACACACACACACACACACACACACACACACACACACATATATATATATATATATATATATATATATATATATACATATATGTATATATGTATATATCTGAGATTAAAGATCTTCCATCTTTCTCACTCAGTTCCTCATCTGAGATTAAAGATCTTCCATCTTTCTCACTCAGTTCCTCATCTGAGATTAAAGATCTTCCATCGTCATCCTCAATAAGTTCCTCATCTGAGATTAAAGATCTTCCATCTTTCTCACTCAGTTCCTCATCTGAGATTAAAGAACTTCCATCGTCATCCTCACTCAGTTCCTCATCTGAGATTAAAGATCTTCCATCTTTCTCACTCAGTTCCTCATCTGAGATTAAAGATCTTCCATCTTTCTCACTCAGTTCCTCATCTGAGATTAAATAACTTCCATCGTCATCCTCACTCAGTTCCTCTTCTGAGATTAAAGATCTTCCAACTTTCTCACTCAGTTCCTCATCTGAGATTAAAGATCTTCCATCTTTCTCACTCAGTTCCTCATCTGAGATTAAATATCTTCCATCTTTCTCACTCAGTTCCTCATCTGAGATTAAATATCTTCCATCTTTCTCACTCAGTTCCTCATCTGAGATTAAAGATCTTCCATCGTCATCCTCACTCAGTTCCTCATCTGAGATTAAAGATCTTCCATTGTCATCCTCACTCAGTTCCTCATCTGAGATTAAAGATCTTCCATCTTTCTCACTCAGTTCCTCATCTGAGATTAAAGAACTTCCATCGTCATCCTCACTCAGTTCCTCATCTGAGATTAAAGATCTTCCATCTTTCTCACTCAGTTCCTCATCTGAGATTAAAGATCTTCCATCTTTCTCACTCAGTTCCTCATCTGAGATTAAATAACTTCCATCGTCATCCTCACTCAGTTCCTCTTCTGAGATTAAAGATCTTCCAACTTTCTCACTCAGTTCCTCATCTGAGATTAAAGATCTTCCATCTTTCTCACTCAGTTCCTCATCTGAGATTAAATATCTTCCATCTTTCTCACTCAGTTCCTCATCTGAGATTAAATATCTTCCATCTTTCTCACTCAGTTCCTCATCTGAGATTAAAGATCTTCCATCGTCATCCTCACTCAGTTCCTCATCTGAGATTAAAGATCTTCCATTGTCATCCTCACTCAGTTCCTCATCTGAGATTAAAGATCTTCCATCTTTCTCACTCAGTTCCTCATCTGAGATTAAAGATCTTCCATCTTTCTCACTAAATTCCTCATCTGAGATTAAAGATCTTCCATCTTTTGTTGTAGTTTATTAACTCACAGCTTGATGACCTGTGTCATTGCTGTAGTTTATTAACTTACAGCTTGATGACTCGTGTCATTGCTGTAGTTTATTAACTTAACCTTTCCTTCCTTTAGCATTAATGACAAGTCAGCTCTGGTCATGTTATATCACAAATCAGAAATCTTATAGTAGCAACTTGCTCTTTCTGGTGAGGCACGAGCCGGTAGATGGCAGTAATGCACCTGAGCTGTTTACCAACCGTCATGGAAGAAGGAGACCACAGCACTGCGCATGCGCTACTCTGGTTCTCCATGGAGTTGCTGGAGCAACGTTGTGGTCGGTGTCTGGGTGGATTTAGGTGTGTGTTAGTGTTTCTACAGGCGGTGTGAGAGAATCAACAGCAGCTTTAAGTGTTGGACTGAGGCTGGGACTCAGGTAGGACTCCTCTAGACTCTGTTTACCGCTCTTAGTCGTGCTCACTAGTGATGCTGGACACCAGAGACACCTCCAGTCCGCGGTGGGTTCGGGTCAGGGTCATCCGTGGGCTGTGTCCGAATCCAGAGGAAGGATGCTTGTGAGTACGGGTCATCGCCGGTCTAGCAAGGCCGGGTCCTTGCTAGACCTCTAAAACCGGAAGTCAGCGGCTCTGAATTCGGACAGTACTAGCCTCGTTTTTATTCCCGCCCCCAGGTCCAGTTACCTAGCTACCGTGACGGCGGCAAACAGGCTAACAAGCTAATAAGCTAGTAGCGACGTTGAAAATGGATCCACAGCAATATTTCATTTTATTTGTGATTTTTGAGGAGCTGCGACGGCTCAATAAACGTCACCGGTATTTAAAGTTTAAAAATCATTTAGTCCTGTTATCTGCTAGAGTTACAAGTATTATACTCATGATCTCCTTTTTTGCATATATCTGAATGTGTCACAAATCCCACACTGTGTTTTATTTGATCTGCTGTTATAGTAGAATAATCTAGAACAGGGCTGAACAGTGTGGCTGTTGTAGTTTTTGAGCTAGAGCAGATTGAAGATGGTCAGAGTAGAGAAAAATTGGGTGTATTGGCCCTTTAGCCGCGTCCCGAATCGGAAGTTGGAATCGGAAGCTAACTTCAGCCTCGATAATAATAATATAGAGAAACAGTCATTTTAAGCAGCTACTTTATACAAGTCAGTGTAGGTTCTGGTCAGAGCGGGTCAGTTCAGGTGCAAACAACACCGGGTCATGTGACTGGAACCAAGCAGCTGGAGTGGGCGGGTCTACGATTGTTGTTCATGAGTCCGACAGCAGAGGGGAAGAAGCGGTTCTTGTGGTGAGAGGTTCTGGTGTGACTGTACCTGAGCCTCCTGCCAGATGGGAGCGAGTTGAGGAGACTGTGTCCAGGGTGAGACGGGTCAGCTCTGATCCGACCTGCATGCGTCAGTGACCTGGAGGTGTACAGGTCCTGTATGGAGGGGAGTTAGCAGCCAGTGACCTTCTCAGCAGAGCGTGCAACACTAACCCTAACCCTTGCTTCTTCTTCTTGTGGTTTAGGCACTGACGTGCTTCTCTGTTATTCATTAAATAAGCTGCAGATCACAAACGGACACAGCTGTTATTACCCACAGGAAATGCAGGCTGAAGGTATTTTTGCATCATCACTCTGGCGCCCGTCCAGCCTGCCAGCCCTCCAGCCTGGCGCCCCTCCATTCTGCCAGCCCTCCAGCCTAGCGCCCCTCCAGCCTTGTGCCCCTCCAGCCTGACGCCCCTCCAGCCTGGCACCCCTCCAGCCTGGCGCCCCTCCAGCCTTCCAGCCCTCCAGCCTAGCGCCCCTCCAGCCTTGCGGCCCTCCAGCCTAGCGCCCCTCCAGCCTGGCGCCCCTCCAGCCTTGCGGCCCTCCAGCCTGGCGCCCCTCCAGCCTTCCAGCCCTCCAGCCTAGCGCCCCTCCAGCCTTGCGGCCCTCCAGCCTAGCGCCCCTCCAGCCTGGCGCCCCTCCAGCCTGGCGCCCCTCCAGCCTAGCGCCCCTCCAGCCTTGCGGCCCTCCAGCCTGGCGCCCCTCCAGTCTGGCGCCCCTCCAGCCTTGCGGCCCTCCAGCCTAGCGCCCCTCCAGTCTGGCGCCCCTCCAGCCTTGCGGCCCTCCAGCCTGACGCCCCTCCAGTCTGGTGCCCCTCCAGCCTAGTGCCCCTCCAGCCTAGCGCCCCTCCAGCCTGGCGCCCCTCCAGCCTTGCGGCCCTCCAGCCTGACGCCCCTCCAGCCTGACGCCCCTCCAGCCTGGCACCCCTCCAGTCTGGCGCCCCTCCAGCCTGCCAGCCCTCCAGCCTAGCGCCCCTCCAGTCTGGTGCCCCTCCAGCCTGACGCCCCTCCAGCCTGGTGCCCCTCAGGAAACCTGGGTTTAGAGGTGGCAAGCACATGAAGAGGTGGAGGAGAATGAGACAAATTTGTCTGTTGAAAAGTCTCTTATATACAAAAAACGCAGTATAAATACAGAACAGCGCGACGCCCTCTGCTGTCCTGCCGGGGAATTGCTTTGCAACACTCCCCAGGAGACGGAGAAGTTTGAGAGCAAAACATCTCCGTCTGTGCGTGTCTCTCCCTGTTGGAGCTGATGGAGAAGCATGAATTAGGCTTAAGGGAGGAGCAGGCGCTGTTTGGGTCAGCCTCTCCACCCCCTACGCTCTGAGTTTGCGCTCATGCCCCCAGGGCATCGTTTTATGTATCCTTTAAGCCTGCCGCACACGAGAGCAATCGGCTGAGCTAACGGTCATTCGAGGCCGATTGCTCTTGTGTGCGGGAGGCTTTAGGAAAACAAATTGCTGCTCGAACTCTTTAGTCCCTTCTGTTATTAAACTGTTACATCTGGAAGGAGGTGTCTAAGGAACATGGACCCAGGGTGGTGGATATTCAGCACTAGAGCCTCTACGTCTGTTGTAGTGCTGCTAGTCATACACATGATTGACTGTTTGTACAATGTTGTTTTCGTGGTATGCTACAGACGAAAAGTTTCCTGAATCTGAATCATTTTAACATCGCAGGCTGGTAGAAGCTCCTCTTTGGCTGATCAGAACCAAAGCGTTGGATCTTTAATCTCCTGCGTTGTTCTGAAGCAGCATCTTAATCAGCTCTCCTGCTTTGTTTCTATTGCAGCTGTTAGCTAAACACGGCTAAAGAAAACCTGCTACCACTTCAGGATCATCCATCAGCTGGGACTGCTTCATCAGCATGGACACAGGTACTGGGGTGTGTGTGTGTGTGTGTGTGTGTGTGTGTGTGTGTGTGTGTGTGTGTGTGTGTGTGTGTGTGTGTGTGTGTGTGTGCGTGTGTGTGTGTGTGTGTGTGTGTGTGCGTGTGCATGCTGTCTTCTCAATCCCCAGTGAGTTGTGGAGGATGGCTGCTTATAAGATGCGATAAGAACAACTTTATTTACCCCGAGGGAAGTTTTTGTGCCATGTACATGCTCAAAGCAGTCGGAGAGACAAAGGAACAGGTGAAATAGAAATATGGTATGCATTATATACATTAAAAATGATCTACAGTAGTACCATGTAGGATAGTGCAAAACAAACAATCGCATATCTCAATACTTAAATACACGACTGCATCCTTGTGAATAAGTAATTAAGCCGTCGGTGCAGGCGATTCACAAAAGAGATTAAAGTATCGTGTAATAGAATATGGGTTTGTAGCAGCGTATGATATGATGGGAGATAAAAACATATTTACAATCAGAACTCTTGGGTAATATTGCACAGTCGGTGAGGGAACAGAGTAACCTAGGTAACAGTATTAGGAGAATCACCTACAGGGTGAGGAAGAGTTAACTCATTCACTACCAGAAGTTCCTGGTCAGTAAAGCCCCTTGCTGCCAGCAATTTTCAAAATTTGGATTTAAAATTACGACTTTTGTCGTCAATGGCAGTGAATGAGTTAAACAGTCCCATTGCCACCGGTACGAAGGATTTCCTGTGGCGGTCAGTTCTGCATTTCGGGGCAATGAGTCTTTTGCTGCGTGTGCTTCTGTGGTCCATCATGTGGGCGTGCATGGGGTGGGAGGGGTTGTTCATGATAGAGAGAAGCTTTTTTAGCATTCTCCTCTCAGACACCTCCTCCAGGTTCTCCAGTCTAACACCCAGGACAGACGCAGCCCTTCTAATCAGCTTGTTCAGCCGGTTGGCATCAGCTATCTTCACCCCACTGCCCCAGCACACAGCTGCAAAGAACACAACGCTCTCCAACACCGAGTGGTAGAACATGGTCAGCATTTTCCTCCCAACATTGAAGGACCTGAGCCGCCTCAGAAGAAAAAGCCAACTCTGCCCTTTTTTGAAGATAGCATTGGCGTTCTTAGTCCAGTTCAGTTTACAGTCCAAGTGAACCCCCAGGTACCGGTAGTCCTCAACGATCTCAACGTCAGCCCCTCTGATGGTGACAGGAGTAGGAGGTGGGGCCTGCTTCCTAAAGTCCATAATCAGGTCCTTAGTCTTTGTGATGTTAAGTTGTAGGTGGTTTTGCTCACACCACTCCACAAAGCTGTCCACCACACTCCTGTACTCCACCTCCTGACCATCCCTGATGCAGCCCACGATGGCAGAGTCATCAGAGAATTTCTGCAGATGGCAAGACCTGTCCACACGTAGCCGGGGATCTGCCAAAACGTAGATATTTTTCTACGGTTTGGCCTGTCATCCACACGAAAACGGAGTTTTTTCACACGAAAACGGATCTTTTTAAAAACTCCGGCCAAAGTGAAGATCTGCGTTTTCTCCGTTTTGGGTGTCTGCGTGTGGACGGACAAAACCGGAGTTTTAAGGTCCGCAACGTCACTTTCCGCGACAAAAAAATGCTGACATCACGTGTGCGACCTGTGTTTACACTAGCCGACAGCATGGATGCCCTCAGAGCTGCGCTCGCTTTATCAATTGTCCAAGCGCTTTCTGCTTGTTTGGTTTTGCAAGCGGAATTACTGCTCCTTGTGGAAGACCACAGATGAAGGACGAGGTTAAGAACGGGGGAAGTACTGCCGCCTACAGGTCTGGCATGTCTTTAACAACGTATTCATCCGGGTACGTGTGGACAGAGTTTGTTTTTAAAACGTGGTGGTGTGGATGCAAGTTTTTGGAGGGGCGTTTTTAAAAACCCCGGCTACGTGTGGACTAGGCCTTAGACTTGTACCTGAAGTCAGATGTGTTAAGGGTGAAGAGGAAGGGTGATAGGACTGTCCCCTGCGGCGCCCCCGTGCTGCTCAGGATGTCGGACATGCTGACGTTGGATGACTAACTACTAGTTTACCCGTTTAATTATAGATCCACTAGGATAAATACAATAAAGTTGATCTCACCAAATAGAATATTTACTAAGACATCACAATATAACTATAGACACATTATTTTGTGTGTGTGTGTGTGTGTGTGTGCGTGCGAGTGCGTGTGTGCGTGCGTGTGTGTGTGTGTGTGTCTGCTCTGTCTTCTCCATCCCCAGTGAGTCGTGGAGGATGGCTGCTTATACTGAGCCAGGATTCTCTGGAGGTTTCTTCCTGTTAAAAGAGAGTTTTCCTCTCCACTGTCGCTGCATGCTTGCTTAGTATGAGGATTGCTGTATAGTCACTAGGTATGGGTACCTTTGACATTTGAATCGATTCGGTACTAATTCCCGGTACCTACGAGTCGATACCGGTACTTAACGGTACCAATTTTCGATACTTTTGAGTGTTTATTATTTTAATTCTCTTTTATAATTAAATATATATTTTTCTCAATATATAACCATATTTGATAAATATCACGATAAATAACATACAACTGTTTGTATTTTAACATCGTCCTTGTAGTTTTATAAGCTGATAATTAAACTGAGGCAAACATCTTTACTGTGAACTAAATTTACTGTGTATCTTCATTCCTTTTGCCGTCCTTTTTCATTTGATTTTTTCTACTGGGAAGTTAGAATTTCCGAGGAGAAAGCGAACGCACCATTAGCTGATAACAATGGTGGCAATGGAAGCTAACATATCAAGCTAACGTTATCTTTAACAGTTTATTTAGCTGCTGGAGCAGATTAAAACGATGATGCCTCACACTTAGATTGTTGTCGCTGGTTTCATCTTCACCCAATCACCCGTCGCATTTAGTAAAGTGAAGCCAAACTTTAGAGCGCGTTCATGTTCATCTAGTCGGAAAATGGGAGTTCTGAGGAGAAAGCAAACGCACCATTAGCGAAACGGAAGCTAACATATCAAGGTAACGTTATCTTAAACATTTTATTTACCTACCGGAGCAGATTAAGATGAGGATGTCTCACTTAGATCATTGTCTGTCGCTGGTTTCATCATCACCCAGTTACCATCACATTTAGTGAAGTGGACCCAAGCTTTAGCGTGCGTTCTTTCTACCATGCTGCTCTGTTTACAACTAGCTCGCAGGGACCGGCGACATAACGCTCTTGCGCATGCGCAGCTGTCTTGGCAAGTTCTCGTTATGAAGGACGGGTACCGAAACGAGGCACCGTTTGAAATGACGTGAATCGGTGCTCGGTCGGTAGTATGGAATTCGGTCGGTACCTTAAAAAGTACCGAATTCGGTACTCATCCCTAATAGTCACTGACACTAGTCAGTGACTTGATGCAATTTGCTGGGTTCCTTATATACGAAACATTATTTCTGATTGGCTTAATGAACTGACCTTAATTGGAAAGTTTATTATGTAGAGTGCCTTGAGACGACTCTTGTCGTGATTTGGCGCTTTATAAATAAACTTGAATTGAATTGAATTGCTGTGGTCTACTTGTTAAATAGTCCATAATCCAACCTACAAGTGGGGCGTCCACCTGCATTTCCGTGAGCTTGTTGCCCAGCAGTGATGGTCTGATTATGTTAAAGGCACTAGAGAAGTCGAAGAACATGACCCTCACAGTGCTCCCAGCAATGTCCAGATGAGAGTATGCCTGGTCCAGCAGGTAGATGAGGGCATCCTCCACACCGATACGAGGTTGATAAGCAACCTGCACGGGATCCAACCATGGCTCCACCAGCAGTCGCAGATGTTTTAGGATGAGTCTCTCCAGCGTCTTCATGACATGTGAGGTCAGAGCCACTGGCCTGTAGTCACTGGGGGTCGACGGGTTGATCTTTTTAGGGACAGGAACCAGGCAGGATGTCTTCCAGACTTCTGTCTTCCAGAGTGATGGAACTCTCTGCATCTCCAGGCTCATCTTGAAGATCCGTTGTAAAACTCCAGACAGCTGGGAAGCACAACACGTAAGGGCCCTTGGACTGACACCATCAGGACCAGCAGCTTATACTGAGCCAGGATCCTCTCGAGGTTTCTTCCTGTTAAAAGGGAGTTTTCCTCTCCTCTGTCGCTGCATGCTTGCTTAGTATGAGGATTGCTGTAAAGACTCTTGACACTAGTCAGTGACTCGATGTGACCTGCTGGGTTCCTTATATAGGAAACTTTTTACTGATCGGCTTAATGACCTGACCTGTACTGGAATGTTTACTGTGTGAAGGTCCTTGAGGCGACTCTGGTCCTGATTTGGCGCTTTATAAATAAACTTGAATGTGTACAACACTATTAGATACTCATTTATACAGTTTATCAGCCTAAAGAATAGTTGGTTTGGGTGTTACTTGCTCTTTAAAGCAATAATATTACTGTTAAATGTGTGAATAGAAAGTTACAGCATTCAGTAATTCACTGTGTTTCTGTTTTTCCTACAGGTGTTAAAATAATGGCGCTGGTTAAAGAAGAAGCTCATGAAGAACAGAGTGCTGGTGAGGACCAGCAGGAACCAGAACACCTTCACATAAAGGAGGAACAGGATGACCTCTGGACCAGTCTGGAGAGAGAGCAGCTACATTTGAAGGAGACTGATGCTGCCAGATTTCTATTCACTGCTGGTTCTATAAAGAGTGAGGATGACGAAGAAAAACCTCTCGTCTCACAGCTTCATCAGCAGCAAACAGAAGACCGAGATGTTCCAGCGAGCAGCTCAGCTGACCATGTGACAGCAGAAATGACAAGTCATTTAGCAACAAGGTCTTCAGGCTGTTGTGTTAGTAAGGAATGTGTTATAGTGAAGCAACATGCAGACTCCTGTAGGGAAGTCCAGAAAAAGACTAAAACGTTTAGTTGTGATCACTGTGGAAAAGAATTTATGGTTAAATCAAGTTTAAACAGTCACATGAGAATCCACACAGGACAGAAACCTTTTGCCTGTGAGCTATGTGGACAAAGATTTAACCAACGGACAAATTTAAGCAGACACATAAGAATCCACACAGGACAGAAGCCTTTTGACTGTGAGCTGTGTGGACAAAAATTTAACCAACGAACAAATTTAAGCAGACACATAAGAATCCACACAGGACAGAAGCCTTTTGCCTGTGAGCTGTGTGGAAAAAAATTTAGTCTTAAGACACATTTAAAAGATCACATGAGAATCCACACAGGACAGAAGCCTTTTGCCTGTGAGCTGTGTGGAAAAAGATTTAACCGAAAGACGACTTTAAACAGTCACATGATAATCCACTCAGGACAGAAGCCTTTTGCCTGTGAGCTGTGTGGGCAAAAATTTAGTCATAAGACACATTTAAAAGATCACATGAGAATCCACACAGGACAGAAGCCTTTTGCCTGTGAGCTATGTGGACAAAGATTTAACCGAAAGACACATTTAAAAGATCACATAAGAATCCACACAGGACAGAAGCCTTTTGCTTGTGAGCTATGTGGACAAAAATTTAACCAACGAACAACTTTAAACAGTCACATGAGAATCCACACAAGACAGAAACCTTTTGCCTGTGAGCTATGTGGACAAAGATTTAGCCAACGAACAAATTTAAGCAGACACATAAGAATCCACACAGGACAGAAGCCTTTTGCCTGTGAGCTATGTGGACAAAAATTTAACCAACAAACAACTTTAAACAGACACACAAGAGTCCACACAGGACAGAAGCCTTTTGCCTGTGAGCTGTGTGGACAAAGATGTCGTGATAAGACAAGTTTAAACAGTCACATGAGTGTCCACACAGGACAGAAGCCTTTTGCCTGTGAGCTGTGTGGAAAAGGCTTTAACCGAAAGACAGATTTAAACAGACACACAAGAGTCCACACAGGACAGAAGCCTTTTATTTGTGAGCTCTGTGGACAGGGATTTAGTAAAAAGATAAGTTTAAACAATCACACGAGTGTCCACCCTGGACAGAAGCCTTTTGGTTGTGTAACTTGATGTAAGTGGTTACTTTTAATAAATGATCAATAAGATGTGATGTTCCATTTAAATATGAAATATCAATATTATTGATCTTTTGAAATTTTATCTAAAATGAAACCAGGTCATGTTGGTAGTTCAGGGAAATCACACCTTCGTAATATTTTGAGACTGAGCGAAAAATAGTTTCTAAAAACCAACTTAATACAACATTTCTACTACTGTGTGGGCGACTGTGGCACAGGAGTAAAGTGCTCACCCCGTAATCGAATGGTTGCAGGTTCGAGCCCCTGCTCAATCTGTTGCTGTCGTTGTGTCCTTGGGCAAGACACTTAACCCACATTGCCTGCTGGTGGTGGTCGGAGGGACCGGTGGCGCCAGTGCTCGGCAGCCTCGCCTCTGTCAGTGCGCCCCAGGGCAGCTGTGGCTACACCGTAGCTCATCCCCGCCAGTGTGTGAATGTGTGTGTGAATGGGTGCATGACTGATTGTGTTGTAAAGCGCCTTGGGGGTTTCTAGGACTCTAGAAGGCGCTATATCAAATACAGGCCATTTACCATTTACTAATGATGACACGGAACAAACGATGATAAATTATGGTTGAAACAAGATAACTGGGACAATGAATGAAATGATGGAATGTGTACTTAGATGTTATGTAGCAAAACCAAGTGTCTTAGAAAATTGTGATGTCTGGGTTGTAAAATAAGTCTGAATGTATGGTTTAACAATCTCTATTAAAACACCATCCCACGCCAGTTGTGCAGAATCTACGAGTCCTTGTGGTGAAGGCTGCCGGTGATCCAGCGGTCGGAGAAGTTGATAAAAACAGCCAGTAGTGTTGACTTCTGTGGTATTTGGAGCACATAGTTTCACCCCCAAAAACCAAACCGCTGTTCTGAGATACCTTCCAGGTGAGTGCTGGAAGCTGGTGTAACAATTTTGCAACTCCACAATAATTTCAGACTTCCTCATCTGATGTGGAGACACCAGCTTGTCTGAGCGTAGCCTTTAGGAGGCAGATCTCAAGTCTGGCCTTGGTTTGCTGCAGTGTGGTCAGAGTCTGTTGTTCCTCTGCCAGACGAAGCTGTGCTTCTGCCCTGTCAGTCTCTTTTTGCTGAAGTGCCTTGTAACCATCGTCTTTGTTTGATGAAGGGTGCTTCAAGCCTCTCCTCTGAGATCCTGTGGCAACTACCACTGGCTCAACCAATGAGAAACCAGCTGCTTCCTCACGAACAGAGCTGAGATTCAATATAAATACGCTCTCTGGATCAGTAGGCCTGTACTGAAAGGCTGAATACGTTAAAGCCTACTTAATCACTGTAGCCTGACGGAAAAACAAATAAAACTAAAACCTCACAGTGTTCCGATTGATCATGCGCCCTAACTACTTGGCCAAGGGGATGTCCCTTTGGCTGACTGGTTAGAGCGTATGACTCTCACCCGGGAGTCTGGGGATCGAATCCCGCCCGGGCCCTCGTTTCTCCACCTTGCCACATTTAGCTGAAGACTTTCGAGGTGTTGACTGTGGGAGTCCTTCAAGTTCTGCATATGCTGGGTGTAACTGCAGGCCTCTGTGGGTTCGGTTCCACTAGTAGCAGAAGGTGTACTACTGCATACCTTGTTGAACATCAGATCAAATAGGTTTGATTAGCCTGAAACTTTTTATTGTCCTATGCACGGTTAGATAAATGTTTCCCTGTACAACAACAAGCCAGTTTTTAATAGCTAGCTGATGATTTTTGTCGTAGAGAAACAGTTCTCTGTCATGAACCGGGAGAGTTACCATGTGATGTTCCAGCCCCCGCCCAGTCGAAGTTGAAAGCCACTGTCACTGCAACTTTGCACAACTGTAATACGATTCATTTTTCAGTTTAGCAACGCTTCAACAGGTATAACAGTACATGATGATCACCTGTGCTACGTTACGTGCATTTGCTACACAAAACTCACACATCAACACAGATTGTTGACAAAGCTACTGCAGTCTACGATCAACCATCATTGGTGTGAAGATGATTGCATGAATACGGCGGACATAGCCGGAATAAATTAATTAAAATAAAAAAAACGTACCCAGATTTCTGGTACGGCCGAACTCTTCAAAAATAGTCTCTCATTGTTCCCGAATGTTTTCTTGATGTAATCGCCTTCTTTGAAGTGTGCACTGCACAAACAGAATGTTTTGAGTCATTCCAGCCGAGTATCCATGGTGTAGCCGATTGCCAAAAGTGATGCTAGAGAAGCGGCCTTCACAGGAAAAGTGTGGAACCTAAAAGGTGATCCTGTAACATCCTTATTGTTACAACCGGGAAACTGCAAGTACGCACCATGGCTCTATATATTTAAAGGCCCCGTGTGTGAAATTCACAGAAATCATAGTAAAAAGATCCGACTCTTTAGCACCACGCAGTTTAGAGTCGGTATTGCAGCTATTGGAGCCCCCGAGGATCAAAAAGGGTTTTTTTTATCATTATTTAAAACTTTATTAACAAATATAACAAATACAATACAAAATCGTGTTGCTGTAAACGGCAGCATGTCATCATCTAATTCCAGCTTTCAAGTCAGCGAACAGGTTAGTTGTTTTCATCTAACTTATTTTATTAATTTAATCTAAATAGGTTTTGAATAAGAAAAACTTTTTTATGTCAGTTATGTTTGCTAATAGCAAACGGCAGCTAGTTAGTGATGACTTCTGACTACAAAAAATGACAATATTTTGTTCATTTTATTTGAGAAATGTTATATTTCTATTTGCCATTTTGGAAATATACAAGGTAGTGTAGTCTGTAATTGTTTTCTCTCCGTAAACAGAGTCAGATATCATCCGATGGTTCATCAGTGGAGACAGACAGAGGACGAGGGAGAGGAAGAGGGCGAGGAAGAGGGAGAGGAAGAGGGAGAGGACAGACGTGTGCCAGCGCACAGAGAGGCAGAGGTGTTAGACATGCGACAGAAGCAGGGCAAGCATCCCAAGATGAAGGAGCCGAATTTGCTCAAACCAGCCGCAACGTAAAATATGTGTGATCCTCCATCGCTAGAAGTACGGTGTGGCTAGTTTCTTCTTCTTCTTAGTTAAGCCGGGCGTACACTGTGCGACTTTTTCACTTTTTTGAGCCGATTTTCCAGTCGTGCGAGAAGCCACGACATCGGGGCGAGTTTTGCGCCGAGCGGTCGTGTAGTGTACAGGGGGTTACGAGAGGTGATCAACACCACGTGACCAGCCGCCGATCAGCAGTCGTGAGGTCGCAGGGACTTCTGGTGTGTTTAATATTTCGCTCGTCCCTCGTGAGGGTATCGCACTGTTGAAGCGGCGCTGCGAGCAGCTACGATCCAAAAAGTATCAGAACCGCTCACGGCGCATGCGCGCGCAATCCTGCATCAACGCCGGCCGGTCGCTCGCTATTTCCCTAATAACACACGCTGTTCGTTTTTGTTTCTACACGTTTATTTTTTTACTCACAAAGATTGTCAAGAAAGCGTGTTTGTCGTGTTCGTGTCAAATTAAACCGATCACAAAACACAGATTTACTTTATTTCGTTTTCCTCATCCAACCCCCATAAATCCCCGTGTGTCCTCCTGCAGCACTCCCGAAGGACAACAGGCAAGACAAAAAAAGTCTGACGTGTTGAGTAAAAATTGCTATTTTTAGCACATTTATAGGGCCGACGTGTTGCTACCAGACGTACAGTGTGAGCAGTCAGGTCGCATGCGAGAAATGGGTCGTGCAGTGTGAGCACACGACTCGTAAGATCTGCTCTGCGAGGAAGTCGTACAGTTTGAGCTGAAGCTGAACGCCGCGAGTGAAAAAGTCGCACAGTGTACGCCCGGCTTTACTTTGTCAGACTGCATGCTTACAAGGCGCACTTCTGCCCCCTGCTGATTCTTTGAGGTTACATCATTTAAAAACGCAAACATCAAATGCGAAGCTTAATATGTTGTATGTCCCTAAAAGGTCACTGTATTTTAAGATGGCGCATGCCATATGGAGCACCGGTCTGCTTCTTTTGTCTAAAATATTAAAATATAAAGCTAATAATAATGCTTAGAATAAATGCTTGTTTGAATTATCATTAAAAAAAACAAATTTGAGAATGTGATACAAGAAATTTGATAACTTATAAGATGAAATATCACACATTGGGCCTTTAAGAATAACTCCTTTTAAGTGACTTTGGAAGTTGTTGTTTCACTCATACAGCCAGGATTATAGCAGCCAGATGACGCCGTTTTGTCCCTGCGCCGAGTGGCGCATGATAGTTGGGTAATTGTTCCTCTGCATTCCTCCCACTTCCATGGGGAGTCCCGCAGGGATCTGTGCTTGGGCCTCTCCTGTTTTCAATTTACATCCTCCCCCTGGGTTTCATCCTGAGGAAATATGGCCTGGGCTATCATATTTATGCAGATGATTGCCAGATCTACCTGGCTTTGAAAAAACCAGACTCCCTCTCTCTTCTGGACCAATGTTTGGCTGAAGTGAGGGTTTGGCTTGCCAATAATTTCCTTAAGCTAAATGATTCTAAGTCTGAGGCACTCCTGATGACCCCTAACAAAACCACACAAGTATCTTCTGATTTGGCCACTCTCCCTTTTGACCTCAAGCAGTGTGTTGCCAAACTTGGGGTGAAAATTGATACACAGTTTTCCATGGGCCCTCAGATTAACGCAGTGGTCAGATCGTGTTTTTATCAGCTGCACAGACTAGTCCGCTTAAAATCGATCCTGAAACGAGCACACCTGGAATCCGTAATCCATGCTTTTATCATCTCTCGACTGGATTATGCAAATTCCATTTTAATTGGTTTACCTGCCTCCGCTCTTAACAGGCTTCAAGTCGTACAGAACGTGGCAGCCAGGTTTTTAACAAACACTCCTAGGAGAGAACATATCACACCTGTACTGGCGCGGCTCCATTGGCTACCCGTAAACTTTAGGGTCAAGTTTAAAATCCTGACTTTTGTTTTTAAGGCCCTGAACGGTCTGGCACCGGAGTACCTGTCGGATCTTGTCACTAGGTATGTGCCAAACCGGGCGTTGAGGTCTGCTGATTGCCTGCTGCTTCGTGTTCCATTAATGAAATACAAAACGCGGGGGCAGCGTGCTTTTGTCTATGCTGCTCCGACACTATGGAATGCACTTCCTCTTTCGGTGAGGCTGGCACCATCCCTCCTCCGGTTCAAATCGCTGCTGAAGGCTCACTTTTACGACCAGGCATTTTTAAATCCCTGACTTTTATTTTATTATGTGTCTTTTTATTGACTGTAATTATCTGCCTTGTTGTGCATTTTATTGTTGACTGTGTATTGTTTTATATTGTGTTTTTACTTTTTATTCTGTACAGCACTTTGGCCGGCTGCCATGCCGTTTTTAAATGTGCTTTATAAATAAAGATGGTATGGTATGGTATGGTATAGGAATGATAAAAAGTAGTCCCGTTTTAATGTGAAGTTGTCAATTTACCTGGCTGTGTTTCTGAGATGTACATTAGTCATGCTTTCAGAGGAAAATCCTTTTGTGACGCTAAACGGCGGAGATACAGTACCCCCGAAACTAGCCAGAAGTTGTTTCCTGAATCCCTTCCCCCTGAAAATCTCTGAGCAGGGGTGTGTGTGAAATGGGTCATTGTTTACAGAGCACTGGGTGGGATAAGGAACGCATACAACTTCATATCTCAAAAAGCGAACTGTCCCTTTAAAACAAAACTCTTGAAAATTGGAGAGAACATGATGCTCTACACACCAGGAGGCGTCCTACTTATCCTGGAAAAATAGTCTAGTGCTTTATAAAAATAAGCTTCAACAAGCTAGAACTGCATATTTTTCATAGCTAATTGAGGAAAATAAGAATAATCCAGAATTTCTTTTCAGTACAGTTGCCAAACTTACACAGAATCATAGCTCTGAACCATCTATTCCCTTAGCCCTCAGCAGCAATAATTCAATTCAATTCAAAAATACTTTATTAATCCCAGAGGGAAATTGATTGCTGTAGTAGCTCAGAATAATAATAATGATCAAGTCATCAAAGAGTTGTTGTATATTACAATGGCTGTTGGCAGGAAGGATCTCCAGTAGCGGTGTCACGATGTGGAGGGAAGGTGAGGGAGGAAGAGCGGATCCTTCAGGCAGGTAAATCAACCCAGGCCAGACAGCAGCAGACATTTGGTGGTGATGTTACCTGTGACACGCAAGATTCGAAGCTTGTATCACCAAAACGAACCACCGCAGAGCAAAGCACTGTGTCGGAGCATGATTTGTTTACTGAAAGTCACGTGACCAATGAGCGACGACGCTTCGATTCACCCTTCCACCCACGTGACCGCTTCACACGTTGTTTCAAACATTTAAAGCAACGCAAACCGAGAGGCGCAGGTGTGTATGACCTGAGATTGACGGTTCAGGATTCAGTATTCAGTGATTAAACACCGAGTCGCAATAATGGATCCTGCAGCAAAAAGAGGGCATTCTGAGGTGTGGGAGCATTTCAATTTAATCTCTCCAAATAAGGTTTGAAAATGTACTTGGTCTAGTCTAGTAAATTACCTTTATAGTAGTAATACTTGGTGCATATTGTAGGGCTGTATCTTTTAGACCGTCTGTCATTTTCCTTTAATTAAATTAAAATCCAGTTTGGTATGGTTTTTCTTCTTTTACTGGTAATTAATATAATAGTTGATGAGCTTTTCAGTTTGGTTGTACGTGTAATGGAATTTAGTATGTACTGTTGTGAACCTAAATTAGGCTCTGCCAATTATGTAGGACTATGGTTTATGCTCTTTTATGAAAGAGGAACCATTCTACATATGAATTTGTGATATTAATTTTATTAAATTAATAACCAAATTGTATAGTTTTAAGAAGACTCAAAGGTTGTTTTCATCGATAAACTGACGATAATATCCGTGTGTCTGTGTTTCAGTTCAATGAAGAAACAAGTTTGACAATTAAAAGTTTTAACTCTTCAAATTAAACTAATGATTTTGAAATTGACAAACAGGAAATAACAATCAACATTGGCAACTTTGTGGGACAATCTTTGATATGCTGTTCTTGCTCAAATAGACCTTGTGGTGAGTGTATGAAGCTTGAACATGAGGTGAGATGAATGCGTGTGTGTGTGTCAGATTTTGCTTCAGGAAGAAACAGGTGTCTGAGTGAAAGGTGATGGTTTGAATAAACTTAGGTTTTGTTGGAAAAGATGCATCAAAACGCTCTCTGTCGTGGAATGCCTCACCGTATTTGGACTCCCTGTTGGACCCGGGACGTCACCTTAGGATGATGTTTCATCCAGGGCACCTTGGCTGGCAAAGAAGACAAAGATGCGCCACGAACCGGTCCAGAGTTGCCCTCGGTACACGTTGATGGTAAAGAGTCTTGTCGATGCGCTTTCTTAAGTTTAATTCACTCAGACATCAAAGACTCTGGACGAGTCTGCGTTAGCAGTTGCAATTCAGCTGTCCTGTCTGGCTTGGCAGGAACAGCGTGAGAGGGGGGGTGGGGGTGGGGGGGGGAGAAAGGAGCTGGTGGGCTCCGTTCCCCCGTTAGCGGTTGTTCACACGTCCTCTCTCTTTCGTTGTCCAGCACGAACTGAATCATAAACTGAAACTTACCAAAAGCCTTTCTCTTCTCAAAGCAAACGTGTGCGTCAGCAAATGTGTTTTGGAGTTTACTGTGAGAATCTGTGTGTGGGTGTGTTTGAGTGTGTGTGTGCGTGAAGGTCGTTAACAAACATCCTCAAACATTATTTAAGTATGGATTCATTAATCCATTATAATTACCCAAAGCATAAGAATCATTCATTTGATTAAATCACATTTATAATGAGCAAAATGATAATGATTATTCTTTAACATTAAAATCAAGAAAGGAAGTTTAAGACTTGTTATGACTACATTTCCTGAGAACACATCTTCTGGCAGACTGCAGGTGTTCAGATGTTATGGTTTCCAGCAGACTCTTGCAGACTTCATGTCTGCAAAGGTCTCAATCTGTGGGTGAAAGTTCTCAGCGACCCAGCTCTTTGACCCAGCCGAGTCAAATGACCTTTGTGACAGAAAACCCATATTTCCTCACGTTACATTTATTAACTTACAGCTTGATGACTCGTGTCATTGCTGTAGTTTACTAACTTACAGCTTGATGACTCGTGTCATTGCTGTAGTTTACTAACTTACAGCTTGATGACTCGTGTCATTGCTGTAGTTTACTAACTTACAGCTTGATGACTCGTGTCATTGCTGTAGTTTACTAACTTACAGCTTGATGACTCGTGTCATTGCTGTAGTTTACTAACTTACAGCTTGATGACTCGTGTCATTGCTGTAGTTTACTAACTTACAGCTTGATGACTCGTGTCATTGCTGTAGTTTACTAAATTACAGCTTGATGACTCGTGTCATTGCTGTAGTTTATTAACTTACAGCTTGATGACTCGTGTCATTGCTGTAGTTTACTAACTTACAGCTTGATGACTCGTGTCATTGCTGTAGTTTACTAAATTACAGCTTGATGACTCGTGTCATTGCTGTAGTTTATTAACTTACAGCTTGATGACTCGTGTCATTGCTGTAGTTTACTAACTTACAGCTTGATGACTCGTGTCATTGTTGTAGTTTACTAACTTACAGCTTGATGACTCGTGTCATTGCTGTAGTTTATTAACTCACAGCTTGATGACTGGTGTCATTGCTGTAGTTTACTAACTTACAGCTTGATGACTCGTGTCATTGCTGTAGTTTACTAAATTACAGCTTGATGACTCGTGTCATTGCTGTAGTTTATTAACTTACAGCTTGATGACTCGTGTCATTGCTGTAGTTTACTAACTTACAGCTTGATGACTCGTGTCATTGCTGTAGTTTATTAACTTACAGCTTGATGACTCGTGTCATTGCTGTAGTTTATTAACTCACAGCTTGATGACTCGTGTCATTGCTGTAGTTTATTAACTTACAGCTTGATGACTCGTGTCATTGCTGTAGTTTATTAACTTACAGCTTGATGACTCGTGTCATTGCTGTAGTTTACTAACTTACAGCTTGATGACTCGTGTCATTGCTGTAGTTTATTAACTCACAGCTTGATGACTGGTGTCATTGCTGTAGTTTACTAACTTACAGCTTGATGACTCGTGTCATTGCTGTAGTTTATTAACTTACAGCTTGATGACTCGTGTCATTGCTGTAGTTTATTAACTTACAGCTTGATGACTCGTGTCATTGCTGTAGTTTACTAACTTACAGCTTGATGACTCGTGTCATTGCTGTAGTTTACTAACTTACAGCTTGATGACTCGTGTCATTGCTGTAGTTTATTAACTTACAGCTTGATGACTCGTGTCATTGCTGTAGTTTATTAACTCACAGCTTGATGACTGGTGTCATTGCTGTAGTTTATTAACTCACAGCTTGATGACTGGTGTCATTGCTGTAGTTTATTAACTCACAGCTTGATGACTGGTGTCATTGCTGTAGTTTACTAACTTACAGCTTGATGACTCGTGTCATTGCTGTAGTTTACTAACTTACAGCTTGATGACTCGTGTCATTGCTGTAGTTTACTAACTTACAGGTTGATGACTCGTGTCATTGCTGTAGTTTACTAACTTACAGCTTGATGACTGGTGTCATTGCTGTAGTTTACTAACTTACAGCTTGATGACTCGTGTCATTGCTGTAGTTTATTAACTCACAGCTTGATGACTGGTGTCATTGCTGTAGTTTATTAACTTACAGCTTGATGACTCTTGTCATTGCTGTGGTTTACTAACTTACAGCTTGATGACTCGTGTCATTGCTGTAGTTTATTAACTCACAGCTTGATGACTGGTGTCATTGCTGTAGTTTATTAACTTACAGCTTGATGACTTGTGTCATTGCTGTAGTTTATTAACTTACAGTTTGATGAATCGTGTCATTGCTGTAATTTATTAACTCACAGCTTGATGACTCGTGTCATTGCTGTAGTTTACTAACTTACAGCTTGATGACTCGTGTCATTGCTGTAGTTTACTAAATTACAGCTTGATGACTTGTGTCATTGCTGTAGTTTACTAACTTACAGCTTGATGACTCGTGTCATTGCTGTAGTTTACTAACTTACAGCTTGATGACTCGTGTCATTGCTGTAGTTTATTAACTCACAGCTTGATGACTGGTGTCATTGCTGTAGTTTATTAACTTACAGCTTGATGACTTGTGTCATTGCTGTAGTTTATTAACTTACAGTTTGATGATTCGTGTCATTGCTGTAATTTATTAACTCACAGCTTGATGACTCGTGTCATTGCTGTAGTTTACTAACTTACAGCTTGATGACTCGTGTCATTGCTGTAGTTTACTAACTTACAGCTTGATGACTCGTGTCATTGCTGTAGTTTACTAACTTACAGCTTGATAACTCGTGTCATTGCTGTAGTTTATTAACTCACAGCTTGATGACTGGTGTCATTGCTGTAGTTTATTAACTTACAGCTTGATGACTGGTGTCATTGCTGTAGTTTATTAACTTACAGTTTGATGAATCGTGTCATTGCTGTAATTTATTAACTCACAGCTTGATGACTCGTGTCAATGCTGTAGTTTATTAACTTACAGCTTGATGACTCGTGTCATTGCTGTAGTTTATTAAATTATAGCTTGATGACTCGTGTCATTCCTGTAGTTTATTAACTCACAGCTCGATGACTCGTGTCATTGCTGTAGTTTATTAACTCACAGCTCGATGACTCGTGTCATTGCTGTAGTTTATTAACGTACAGCTTGATGACTCGTGTCATTGCTGTAGTTTACTAACTTACAGCTTGATGTCTAGTGTCATTGCTGTAGTTTATTAACTTACAGCTTGATGACTCGTGTCATTGCTGTATTTTATTAACTTACAGGTTGATGACTCGTGTCATTGCTGTAGTTTATTTAATTATAGCTTGATGACTCGTGTCATTGCTGTAGTTTATTAACTCACAGCTTGATGACTTGTGTCATTGCTGTAGTTTATTAAATTATAGCTTGATGACTCGTGTCATTGCTGTAGTTTATTAAATTATAGCTTGATGACTCGTGTCATTGCTGTAGTTTATTAAATTATAGCTTGATGACTCGTGTCATTGCTGTAGTTTATTAACTTACAGCTTGATGACTCGTGTCATTGCTGTAGTTTATTAACTTACAGCTTGATGACTCGTGTCATTGCTGTAGTTTATTAACTTACAGCTTGATGACTCGTGTCATTGCTGTAGTTTATGAACTTACAGCTTGATGACTCGTGTCATTGCTGTAGTTTATGAACTTACAGCTTGATGACTCGTGTCATTGCTGTAGTTTATTAACTTACAGCTTGATGACTCGTGTCATTGCTGTAGTTTATTAACTTACAGCTTGATGACTCGTGTCATTGCTGTAGTTTATTAACTTACAACTTGATGACTCGTGTCATTGCTGTATTTATTAACTTAACCTTTCCTTCCTTTAGCGTTAATGACAAGTCAGCTCTGGTCATGTTATATCACAAATCAGAAATCTTATAGTAGCAACTTGCTCTTTCTGGTGAGGCACGAGCCGGTAGATGGCAGTAATGCACCTGAGCTGTTTACCAACCGTCATAGAAGAAGAAGGAGACCACAGCACTGCGCATGCGCTACTCTGGTTCTCCACGGAGCTGCTGGAGGAACGTTCTGGTAGGTGTCTGGGTGGATTTAGGTGTGTGTTAGTGTTTCTACAGGCGGTGTGAGAGAACCAACAGCAGCTTTAAGTGTTGGACTGAGGCTGGGACTCAGGTAGGACTCCTCTAGACTCTGTTTACCGCTCTTAGTCCTGCTCACTAGTGATGCTGGACACCAGAGACACCTCCAGTCCGCGGTGGGTTCGGCGTCATCCATTGTCTGCAGCCGGACAGGGGCGCATCTACCTGCTTTCGGAGGGGTGTGCAGCACACAGCCCGCTTCCCAGAGCCCCATCTTTATGAAGTGTGTAGGTATTTAACCCACCCTAGATGTGCACCAGCACCACAGAGCAGACATGACAAATAAGTGCTGTAAGGGTCCGGGTGCAAGTATTTATACACGCTCTTGGTACCAGAACCAGAAGGTTCTTAGGGCTTTACTGCGGTGCACGAAACAATAAATGATAATAAATACTAAGAAATAAACAGAATGAAATTCTGATAATAATATACGAGGCTGAAGTTAGCTTCCGATTCAGGAAACGGCTAAAGGGCCAGTACACCCAATTTTTCTCTACTCTGACCATCTTTAATCTGCTCTAGCTCAAAAAGTACAACAGCCACACTGTTCAGCCCTGTTCTAGATTATTCTACTATAACTGCAGATCACATAAAACACAGTGTGGGATTTGTGACACCTTTCCCTGATTTGTGAAACTCCAACACAGATAGTATTTTCTCGGTGACATGTAGCACAGTTACACAACAGCCACAACTATGCAACAATTACTTTGATGTTTGCGTGTCTTAATTAAAAACAAGCATAAATGTTCAGCCTCAAACTTTTTTAGTCTCCACATTCCAGAGAACTTCAGATAATTGAACGTCTCTCCATTTCTGTTTTCAGTTTCATGAGAAGTTTCGCTTTTTTGCTGCAAGAAAAGAATTTTTCAGCTATTCTATATTTCTCCATTCCCAAAGACATACAACAAATCTGTTCTTGCAGATATCTTTCAGTGACTCAAACTGGCTGTGTCTCTATCCAGGGTCTGCATCCTTCGAAGGACCCGGTCTACTCGGCCGACGTGGGCTGGGTCCTCCGTCGGCCGGGTAGACCGGATGTTAACGGCTGTGAATTTGGACAGGCCTAGCCTTCATGAATTCCCGCCTCTCCCTCGGTAAACGTTCCGTCGCCTAGCAACCGTGGAACCGCTGAGCAGAAGGGAGAAGGAACTTTAAACGATGGAGCTGGAAGTTTTATTTAGCTTTTTAATCATTTCCTTTACTGTTGGAGAGCTAATTCAGAGAAAATACTTTAGACAAGCTGAGCATGAGCAAAGATGTGATAATAGTTTTTAATACTTTCTAAGGGTCTTCATTTGACCAAAACCGATTTATCACCTTTTAAGACTTTTCAAGACCCAGCGGATACCCTCTAGTAAACAATTCTCATTTATAAACAAAAATAAAATTCAAGAGTTTAATGCAGAACTGATTTTATTTAGATATTTCTTTTACATGTACATGTTTAATCTTCATTAACCATTTTTTTCTAGCAAAGTAAAAAGCTGTCAAAGTTCTTCCTTCTCTCCTGTGCCCTCTGCTGCTCTGCCTCCCTCTGCAGCCTCATGTCCTCCCTGATCAGCTCCAGGAGCTGGTCATCGCTGTCACCTTCCCCTGGATGCCCATCTTCTCCAGAATAGTCTTAACAAACATGTAAGAAAAGAAACAGGAAGAGAAAAGAGGACAACGGGTTATTCCTTTCATGTTTTCGCAGAAAAAAATAAACTCAAACGAGTTTTTAAAATATGAGATGTTATTGTACCTCCATGCCACAGCCGCCGAATACTTTGCTCCAGTGATCATGTGGTCCATCTCCGCCCTAAGCTTAATAAATTCCCTGGTTTTCTCTTTTGTCCCTAAAATACAAACTTCTATTAAAATCAGGGGGAAACGTAGTGGGAGAAGTACGACACCGAGCGGCCGAACATACGAGCCGAGACCGCAATACAAGCACTTTTACTGTAACATTTCTAACTAAAATAACGTTCATGTATCACAAAAAGTCCTTAACCTAACAGTTTAGGTTTATACTGACATTTATGTGCGCAATCCTCTCCAACAGCTCCCGCTTCACTGTCCGCCATTGTTTTTAAGTTTTTCTGCCGGCCGGCCCGCAAGGCATCTTGGGAAATGCTACCTATTGAAGGATACACCGGACCCATCCTTCATTCAGGCGAAAAGAAGGCCGCATTCGTCGACCGCATTTGAAGGAATCTTCGAATCGGGACAGGCCTAGTCGCGGCGCTGTGACGTAACCGGCTGACGAATCCGGCCGACGTAGGATGCAGACCCTGAATATAGACACAGCCAGATTGTCTTACCTCTCATCCATCTCACCATGCTCATTCTTTTCCTCTGCCTCAGCCCTGGTTTCAGAAAGGTGACACTCCGCGCTTTTCAGAGGTGTACGATACATTACGGTAATATGACGGAGTTCCTGTCTGAGAGCCGGCCCGGGAGAAAAAGACGACGCCGTTAGAACAATGGAGGAGCGGAGGAACTGTTGTGGAGGCGTATTTTCAAGATAGTCGGACTATCCGTGCTCGTCGTGTTACTATGGGGCATGCGCAGACCGATTATTTAAGGCTTTGTTGAAGTTTCACAAATCAGGGAAATGTGTCACAAATCCCACACTGTGTTTTATTTGATCTGCTGTTATAGTAGAATAATCTAGAACAGGGCTGAACAGTGTGGCTGTTGTAGTTTTTGAGCTAGAGCAGATTAAAGATGGTCAGAGTAGAGAAAAATTGGGTGTATTGGCCCTTTAGCCGTTTCCTGAATCAGAAGCTGGAATCTGAAGCTAACTTCAGCCTCGATAATAATATAGAGAAACAGTAATTTTAAGCAGCTACTTTATACAAGTCAGTGTAGGTTCTGGTCAGAGCGGGTCAGTTCAGGTGCAAACAACACCGGGTCATGTGACTGGAACCAAGCAGCTGGAGTGGGCGGGTCTACGATTGTTGTTCATGAGTCCGACAGCAGAGGGGAAGAAGCGGTTCTTGTGGTGAGAGGTTCTGGTCCGACTGTACCTGAGCCTCCTGCCAGATGGGAGCGAGTTGAGGAGACTGTGTCCAGGGTGAGACGGGTCAGCTCTGATCCGACCTGCATGCCTCAGTGACCTGGAGGTGTACAGGTCCTGTATGGAGGGGAGTTAGCAGCCAGTGACCTTCTCAGCAGAGCGTGCAACACGCTGTAGTCCATTCTTACCCCTGATGGTGGCTCTGGCGTACTGTCCTGTCTTTAATCCATCATGAACCCCGACTACAGCAAAACCCTGTGATGCATCCATGCTGCTCAGCACCAGACCTGCACTGATGTCACTAGGTAGCCTGACCTGCCAGACTCGTCCTCTGGTCTACTCAGAGAACTAGTCTGGTTACTCACAGGCACAGAAGCACATGAGGGGCGGGACTAGTCAGCTCGAAAATAACCAATCAGAAAACGGCGGAAATGCCGACTGTACCGCGTGAAACTGTAGTTTTTAACTGTAGTCAAAGATGGCCTCTGGCGACGACGCAAACACCTCTCACAGGGGTGCCCAATCCTGGTCCTGGAGGGCTGGTATCCAGCAGGTTTTGTGGTTTTTCTGCTCCAACAGACTTGATTCAGTGGTTGAAACACATGTGCAGCAGCTCATCAGGCTCTGCAGAAGCCTGTTAACTAGCTGCTGATTGAAATCCGGTGTGTTGAAACAGAGTTCAAACTAAAACATGCAGGATACCGGCCCCCCAGGACCAGGATTGGGCACCCCTGCTTTAGAAGAAAGGCTTTTTGCTTCTTCTTCTTGTGTTTTAGGCACTGACGTGCTTCTCTGTTATTCAGTAAATAAGCTGCAGATCGCAAACGGACACAGCTGTTATTACCCACAGGAAATGCAGGCTGAAGGTATTTTTGCATCATCAGTCTGGCGCCCCTCCAGCCTGGTGCTCCTCCAGCCTGGCGCCCCTCCAGCCTGACAGCCCTCCTGCCTGCCAGCCCTCCAGCCTAGCGCCCCTCCAGCCTGGCACCCCTCCAGTCTGGTGCCCCTCCAGCCTTATGCCCCTCCAGCCTTATGCCCCTCCAGCCAACCAGCCCTCCAGCCTAGCGCCCCTCCAGCCTGGTGCCCCTCCAGCCTGGCGCCCCTCCAGCCTAGCGCCCCTCCAGCCTGGCGCCCCTCCAACCTGCCAGCCCTCCAGCCTAGCGCCCCTCCAGTCTGGCGCCCCTCCAGCCTGCCAGCCCTCATGCTTTGCGCCCCTCCAGCCTAGCGCCCCTCCAGCGTGGCACCCCTCCAGTCTGGTGCCCCTCCAGCCTTATGCCCCTCCAGCCTGCCAGTCCTCCAGCCTAGCGCCCCTCCAGCCTGGTGCCCCTCCAGCCTGGCGCCCCTCCAGCCTGGCGCCCCTCCAACCTGCCAGCCCTCCAGCCTAGCGCCCCTCCAGCCTGGCACCCCTCCAGTCTGGTGCCCCTCCAGCCTTATGCCCCTCCAGCCAACCAGCCCTCCAGCCTAGCACCCCTCCAGCCTGGTGCCCCTCCAGCCTGGCGCCCCTCCAGCCTAGCGCCCCTCCAACCTGCCAGCCCTCCAGCCTAGCGCCCCTCCAGTCTGGCGCCCCTCCAGCCTAGCGCCCCTCCAGCCTGGCACCCCTCCAGTCTGGTGCCCCTCCAGCCTTATGCCCCTCCAGCCTGCCAGCCCTCCAGCCTAGCGCCCCTCCAGCCTGGTGCCCCTCCAGCCTTGCGCCCCTCCAGCCTAGCGCCCCTCCAGCCTGGCGCCCCTCCAACCTGCCAGCCCTCCAGCCTAGCGCCCCTCCAGCCTGGTGCCCCTCCAGCCTAGCACCTCTCCAGCCTGGCACCCCTCCAACCTAGCGCCCCTCCATTCTGGTTTCCCTCCAGCCTGCCAGCCCTCCAGTCTGGTGCCCCTCCAGCCTGGTGCCCCTCCAGCCTGGTGCCCCTCCAGCCTAGCGCCCCTCCAGCCTGGCACCCCTCCAGTCTGGCGCCCCTCCAGCCTGACGCTCCTCCAGCCTGGTGCCCCTCAGGAAACGTGGGTTTAGAGGTGGCAAGCACATGAAGAGGTGGAGGAGAATGAGACAAATTTGTCTGTTAAAAAGTCTCTTATATACAAAAAACGCAGTATAAATACAGAACAGCGCGACGCCCTCTGCTGTCCTGCCGGGGAATTGCTTTGCAACACTCCCCAGGAGACGGAGAAGTATGAGAGCAAAACATCTCCGTCTGTGCGTGTCTCTCCCTGTTGGAGCTGATGGAGAAGCATGAATTAGGCTTAAGGGAGGAGCAGGCGCTGTTTGGGTCAGCCTCTCCACCCCCTACGCTCTGAGTTTGCGCTCATGCCCCCAGGGCATCGTTTTATGTATCCTTTAAGCCTGCCGCACACGAGAGCAATCGGCTGAGCTAACGGTCATTCGAGGCTGATTGCTCTTGTGTGCGGGAGGCTTTAGGAAAACAAATTGCTGCTCGAACTCTTTAGTCCCTTCTGTTATTAAACTGTTACATCTGGAAGGAGGTGTCTAAGGAACATGGACCCAGGGTGGTGGATATTCAGCACTAGAGCCTCTACGTCTGTTGTAATGCTGCTAGTCATACACATGATTGACTGTTTGTACAATGTTGTTTTCGTGGTATGCTACAAACGAAAAGTTTCCTGAATCTGAGTCATTTTAACATCGCAGGCTGTTAGAAGCTCCTCTTTGGCTGATCAGAACCAAAGCGTTGGATCTTTAATCTCCTGCGTTGTTCTGAAGCAGCATCTTAATCAGCTCTCCTGCTTTGTTTCTATTGCAGCTGTTAGCTAAACACGGCTAAAGAAAACCTGCTACCACTTCAGGATCATCCATCAGCATGGACACAGGTACTGGTGTGTGTGTGTGTGTGTGTGTGTGTGTGTGTGTGTGTGTGTGTGTGTGTGTGTGTGTGTGTGTGTGTGTGTGTGTGTGTGTGTGTGTGTGTGTGTGTGTGTGTGTGTGCTCTGTCTTCTCCATCCCCAGTGAGTCGTGGAGGATGGCTGCTTATACTGAGCCAGGATTCTCTGGAGGTTTCTTCCTGTTAAAACCGAGTTTTCCTCTCCACTGTCGCTGCATGCTTGCTTAGTATGAGGATTGCTGTATAGTCACTGACACTAGTCAGTGACTTGATGCAATTTGCTGGGTTCCTTATATAGGAAACATTATTTCTGATTGGCTTAATGAACTGACCTGAATTGGAATGTTTATTATGTGAAGTGCCTTGAGACGACTCTTGTCGTGATTTGGCGCTTTATAAATAAACTTGAATTGAATTGAATTGAGTATCTCTGAACTCGTTGAATTCATGAGTTTACAGCATTTTTTTCCTCCCTGCTCACTCACGCTTGTTTTGGTGGTTAGGGCGTGCTCCACACACGCTCCGGATCTGCGATAAAGTTCCGCCTCCGTTTGATTGACAGCAACAGGCAGGTTTCTCCACAGTTTCTTCTTTAAGATTGAAACTCGAAAGGGGAAACTGTCAATAATGCGGGACATGAGTCTCGATTTGCGGGACACGTGAAAAGTGATGAAAATGCTGGACATCTGGTCCCCCTATGTGTAAGTGGTCCTGTTGGCAGCATCAGAAAGCTGATCTTATTTGTAACAGATTTTTGAAGGACAAATCCGGGTCTAACCAAACACCCAAATGTTTGATGGAAGCAGAAGGTTTCGGCTTAGACGAATCTAAAAATTGTAAATTGAATTCACGAAGCACAGCAAAGGGAGGATTTCTCTCAAAAAAGCATTGACTATGACTTAAATTTTTTTAAGTTGTTATGAACTAACCGGTGTTGTACGCTGTTAAAATTAGACTGAGGACATTCTTGGATCTCAGTTAAGCTAGGTTTCAAGCAGTATAACATTGTATCATCAGCAACAACAGAGCGTTATTCATTAATAAAGATTGAAAATAAGAATCCCCAATGAGGAACCCTGAGGAACACCTCCAACAACTCTGCATTGTCTAGACTCTGACCTGTTAAAAGCAATAATTAGCAAACAATTATGAAAAAAAAGAATGAAACCAGAGGATAGATACGCCAAATGAATGTGTCTAGGAGCACGTAGTGGTCAGCCAAATCAAATGCTTTAGATAAGTGGAGAGAAACAGCCCCGTGGCCATGCTATCATCAAAGCCAGAGTATCGTCATTACTGAGGTTCAAGAGAGCGGTGGTGGTGGTAGAAAAGGCTTTGCAGAGTCCTGATTGATAGGAGACAATAAATGGTTTTCTTCAATAGAACTCTAACTATTAACTTTTCAAATGTTTTCACAACTACATTGTTATTGTAATTGGTCGATAGATACTTGGTTCACACGACCCCCCCCCCCCCCCCCCCCAAAAAAAAATAAAGGACTAATCTTGGTGCATTTCCACTCCTTTGGAACAGAGCAAGTGTCACGTGACAAATGAAAAAGATCTGAGAGAGAATGTGCAAGAACATCAGAAGCTAACTATAACGGATTCTCAATCCCATCAGGACCAGTAGCTTTAGTTGAACAGTGTTTTTATTGTCTGTAGTACATCATTGGGAGAAACTCTAAGAAAAGAGAATGTTCTGGAGCGATTATGAGGCAAGATACAAGTGATACAAGTACCTGTTGAAGATACCAAAGAAACCGTTGAAGTGTGGCCTGGTGTCAGGCCAGTGTCCGTTAGTGATGCTGGTCAGCGTTCTCAGAAGCATTAATAATCTAACTAGGCCTACATTTATAATATATTTGTATATTCACCTCACATTCAAATGTCACTCAGCAAGTCATTTCCTCTTTTCTGGGTCAGTTCTCATCGCACCAAATTAAAGCAACAATACAACATTTGTGAGGCAGACATCATGTCTACTTTTAAGACTAGGCTTAAAACTGTTTTATTTGATAGGGCCTATGGTTAAAATCTGATGTTAGCCCAGATCGAACCCTAACCCTAGCCATCGACCGGCACACTGCTGCTAACCACTTCTCCCTCTCCTGATAATAACACTTTACTCTCTTTGATGTTGGATGTGCTACTACTAGTTTACCCGTTTAATTATAGATTCACTAGGATAAATACTATAAAGTTTATCTCTCACCAAATAGAATATTTACTAAGACATCACAATGTAACCTGTGTGTGTGTGTGTGTGTGTGTGTGTGTGTGTGTGTGTGTGTGTGTGTGTGTGTGTGTGTGTGTGTGTGTGTGTCTTCCTGTTAAAAGGGAGTTTTCCTCTCCACTGTCGCTGCATGCTTGCTTAGTATGAGGATTGCTGTAAAGACTCTGACACTAGTCAGTGACTCGATGCAACCTGCTGGGTTCCTTATATAAGAAACTTGTTACTGATCGGCTTAATGACCTGACCTGTACTGGAATGTTTACTGTGTGAAGGTCCTTGAGACGACTCTGGTCCTGATTTTGCGCTTTATAAATAAACTGAACTGAATTCAAAGGTACAGTCAGTAATTTACACAAAGTGTTTCTGTGTTTCCTACAGATGTTCAGCAGCTGGTGCTGGTTAAAGAAGAAGCTCCTGGTGAGGACCAGCAGGACCCAGAACACCTCCACATAAAGGAGGAACAGGAGGAACTCTGGACCAGTCTGGAGGGAGAGCAGCTCCATCTGAAGGAGGAGACTGATGCTGCCAGGTTTCCAGTCACTGTAGTTACTATAAAGAGTGAGGATGATGAAGAGAAACCTCTGATCTCACAGCTTCATCAGCAGCAACTAGAAGACAGAGATGTTCCAGCCTGCAGCTCAGCTGGTGGAGGAGCAGAAACTAGCAGGAACCCAGGTCTGAACCCTCATGAACAGACATCTGATTCTTCAGAGACTGAAGTTAGTGGAGATGATAAAGAGGATGATGATGTGAATGTAGACTCTGAGCTGTCAGACTCTGGGTCAGAAATGGGAGACATTGACTGGAATGAAAGCAGGTCTTCTGAGTCAAATGTTAAGGCTGTCAACACATCCTTTAGCTGCCCTGAGTGTGGTAAACAGTTTCTCCACAAGCGGTCTCTCCAGAGACACATAGGAGTGATAACATATTCAGCTAAAAGGTCTTCTGGGTCATGTTTAAACCTTCACACGAGAGTCCACACAAGAGAGAGGTTTTGTTTGTGAGCCGTGTGGGCAAAGGTTTACCTGTAAGACACGTTTAAAGAGTCACATGAGAGTCCACACAGGACAGAAGCCTTTCGCCTGTGAACTCTGTAGACAAAGATTTAGTCATAAGGCAAGTTTAAAAAGTCACATGACAGTTCACACAGGACAGAAGCCTTTTGTCTGTGAGCTCTGTGGACTAAGATTTAGGCTAAAGACAAATTTAAGCAATCACATGCAAATCCACACAGGACAGAAGCCTTTTGCCTGTGAGGTCTTTGGACAAAGATTTAGTCATGAGACCCAGTTAAGCAATCGCACGAAAGTGCTCACAGGACCAAAACCTTTTGCTTGTGAGCTATGTGGACAAGGATTTAGTCATAAGACAAGTTTAAACAATCACTTCACAGTCCACACAGGACTAAAACCTTTTGCCTGTGAGCTCTGTGGACAAACATTTAGACAAAAGACAAATTTAAGCAGTCACATGAGAGTCCACACAGGACAGAAGCCTTTTGCCTGTGAGGTCTGTGGTCAAAGATTTAATCAGAAGACACATTTAAACACTCACAGTAGAGTCCACACAGGACAGAAACCTTTTGCCTGTGAGCTCTGTGGACAAAGATTTAGTCATAAGACAACTTTAAACAGTCACATTAGAGTGCACACTGGAGAGAAACCTTTTGACTGTGAGCTCTGTGGTCAAAAATTTAGTCAAAAGGGAAATTTAACCATTCACATGCGAGTCCACAGAGGACAGAAGCCTTTTGCCTGTGAGCTTTGTGGAAAGAGATTTAGCCAAAAGACAACTTTAAACATTCATATTAGAGTCCATACAGGACAGAAGTCTTTTCCCCAGGGGGTTATTGACACCAGTTTGTAGGAACAGCGGCTGTCAGGAACTGTTTATGGTGGTCAGGTGTTGGGGATCAGATCGTTAGACTCATATCCTTTTTAGGGACAGAGAGCAGTGTTTTAAGTGGGCTGTGTTCAGCAGCATCATTACCGTCACTTCATAAACTCCCAGCATACCGGGACTTTGTGTACTGGTAGATTTATGAAAAAATATCTGTCTCTCCTCTAAACACCCGGCGTCTGCAGTCGTCGTCCTTCCCCTAGCGTGCCCCTCCCGTTGTGCCTGTCACACGCTCCTTGAGGCATAATTTCAGATTCAACTGATCTGTTCTGTGGGGTACCCCAAGGCTCTGTTTTGGGTCCACGGTTGTTTCTGCTGTACATACACCCTCTTGCGCAGATACTTGATTCTTTTCGTAACGTCTCCTATCACCTATATGCAGATGACATTCAGCCGTACTGCCCCTTTAAGGATTCTGAGTTCTACAAACTGTCTGAATTACTAGGGTGTCTATCAGCTACCACCAGCTGGCTAGAAGATAACTTCCTCCAGTTAAACTCAGAAAAGACTGAATGTCTGATCATTGCCCCTGAGAGCATGCTTCCCCTGATTAGTCTGAAACTTGGTCATTTATCTTCTTCCGTCAGGACAAACTTAAGGAATTTGGGTGTTTTTGGCCAACCAATGTCTCTTGAAGGTCACTCAAAAACGGTCTGAAACTGTGAAGGTTGGTGTCAAAACATGAACTAGAAATGATTATCCATGCCTTTGTCTCCTCCCGTCTAGATAACTGTAACACACTTTTCACAGGTTTTAACTAAAAAGCCCTTGACCGCCTTCAGTTGGTCCAGAACTCTGCAGCGAGGCTCCTAACTGGAGCAAACAGAAGAACACACATCACTCCTATTCTGATGTCTCTGCACTGGTTACCCTTTAACTTTACCCCCAAATTCCACTACCTCCGCTCCGCTCCGGCACAAACTCCGGAGCAAAATCGGTCCCGTTGTAGTCAATCAGAGCAATTCCACTACTGCGGCCGTGCTCCGGCAGTGCGCCGCCCTCTGTTCCGGCGTCCGGCAAAAATAGAATCAATCCTATTTTTGCCGGACGTCGGAGCACCTCCGCAGTCAATGGACAGGAATCACAACCGCCCAACAGGAAAAGGAGCAAGCACAACTTCCGTTTTTCACAATAAATCGATAAACAAAAAGCGTTTTTTGTTTCATATGCACAGGTTTAACAACTTTTAACAACTATCAATGGCGGCTGAAGTTTAAATGCACAAAAGTAAGCCATAAATACAGTTTCCACTATCAAAGTAGTCACACTTTGTTGATCCAAACACTGCTGATCTCTCAACACAAATGATGGGCAGATTAAACGGTTCATTTCGATGCTTCTCCCACACAACGGGTGTTTGGATCTAACTTCCGCGTTTATTGCTCGGACTGTATCGCAAGATCTCGAAAATCCTGTGCATGCCTGTTTGCCCACCTCAGGTCTCCGCACCGGAGCGGAGCCGTTGTAGAGCGGGTAGCAGTAAAAATTGAGTTTGGAAGCGAGCGGCTGCGGAAGGCGGGGGCGGACCGGAGCGGAGCGGAGGTAGTGGAATTTGGGGGTTAGAGTTCATTTAGAGTCCTGACTAGAACCTTTAGGGCTCTACACGGTCAAGCTCCTCCCTATATTACTGAACTGTTAAAGCCTTATGCTCCAACCCGAGCCCTCAGGTCCACCCACCAGAACCTTCTAGAAGTCCCAAAGACCAGATACAAAAGTCGAGGTGATCGCTCCTTCCAGAATGTTGCACCCCGACTCTGGAATGATCTCCTTTATCCTTAAGCAGCGTTGACAGTCTGGGCACTTAAAACACAGCTGAAGACCCTTCTATTTAAAGCTGCTTTTAACTAAACCTTTTATTTTCTTAATTTTAACTCAAATTTTCAATCTCACCTGTTTATGAAATTTAATTATTTTATGACAATTTATTTCTGATGTTAATCTATTTCTGTTTAGAGAGCATTTTGATTTTATGACTTTATGCTTTATTTTGTTCAGATCTATGTGAAGCACTTTGTGGTTCTGTCTGTGATGAGTGCTGCATAAATAAAATGTTCTTACTATTTTGCACAAAAGGCGCATCGCTGCTATGAGGCGTGCCGTCCATACGGCTTCGTCATCAGCTCAGGCAGAGGAGAGAAAAATAGTATTAATTATGATTTATGAAATGTATAAACTTTTACTTCTGTCTGACGTCTGGTTCATAGCCTTTAAACCAGTCCATGATAGCAATAGTTATTACTGGTGTACAGTGAGGAACATAAGTATTTGAACACCTTGCGATTTTGCAAGTTCCGCTGATGCGGCTCAGAACCAGCTCATTTAACCGCACCTAAACCTTAACGTTTCACTATTTATAACCTTCCCCTCTCCCTCATCCTAACCTTAGCCCTCTTGCTACCTAAAACGTTACTCTCACTGTGATCAAGCGTCTGTTTCCCATGCATTCTGACTGAATTTTCATATTTGCCGCCCAAGAGGAACGTTAGAACATACCATCTGGCGAGGGGGAGGTTACACATACCCTCTACTTTTAACCTCCACCGTGGTAGTTGAAACCTCCCCCTCGCGTTGGCTCGGTCCAAACTCGACCAATGACGAGGCAGCTCCCACCGTTCACTTCATAGAGCTGATCGACACATCACTGTGTTCGCTAGCAAGATGGTTAGGGTTAGGATAGGGGTGAGGGGAAGGTTAAATAAGAGGATAAGGTTAAGGTGAGGTACAATGAGCTTGTTTGGTGCCCTCGCTGCGGACATCCCATTGCGTCAGTGTAACGCTGCATTGGGATCTGCAGTCAGAAAAGGGAAAAAGCCCTTTTTGCACATAAGTAACAGAAAAGGGCACTTGTGGCGTCAGGGGTCTGAGGCGGAGGGTGGCTGACCAAGCGTTTGTTTTTGACGCGCTGGGAGTGAGAATGTGTTGCAACACGATTTAACGTCAGTCGAGGAATCCGTCAGGGGTGTCCAGCTTCGCCACTACTTTTCATTATTGTAATGGAACTTTTAGCTATTTTCATGAAACACAATCCAAATATTCCAGCACTGAACTTGATGGGAGCCCCATTGATCATAAGTCAATTAGCAGATGATACTACACTATTTTTAAAGAACACGTCACAGGTTCCTCTCACACTAAATGAAATTTCATTATTTTCAAAGGCCTCTGGTTTGTACCTGAATATCAGAAAATGTGAATTATTAAATATTCATGGTTGTGAACCCAGTATCTCTCTTAACATAGCTATTAAAACTGAAATTAAATATTTGGGTATTATAATCTCAAAGAATACAAATAATAGAGAAAATCTAAATTTTGAGCATATTACCCAGAAATCTAAAAAGATCCTAATCAGCTGGTTACAAAGAGACCTCTCCATCTTTGGACGCGTCTTACTTACCAAAACAGAAGGTATGTCTCGACTGATTCATCCATCACAATGCTTATATGTTTCCAATAGACTAATCAATAATATAAATCAAATTAACTTTAATTACATTTGGAGAAACAAGCAACATT
Organism: Nothobranchius furzeri; assembly: GCF_043380555.1. Lineage (NCBI taxonomy): Eukaryota > Metazoa > Chordata > Actinopteri > Cyprinodontiformes > Nothobranchiidae > Nothobranchius > Nothobranchius furzeri. Next base: position 99,086,008 of record NC_091742.1, on the reverse strand, counting down.
ATATTAGGAAGAATGATGTAGTGAAATCATTTGAAGAAGGAGGTTTGAATGCGACTGATTTTGAAGCAATGGATGGTTCCATCAAACTCAAATGGTTGCAGTCTTTCAAAAATAACTCAAACAGTATTTGGTTTTATTTCCCTAAAGTAATTTTCGAGAAGCTTGGTGGCATTGAATTTCTCTTAAATTGTGACTTTGAAATTTCCAAATTACCTATTAAATTATCTAATTTTCATAAACAGTACTGGAAAATGATTTACAAGCATCATTTTTCTCCACATACAAATTCAGTTTGGAACAACAGATGTATATTGCTAAAAAGAAAATCCATTTTTTGTAAGGATTGGATGGATCATGGAACTTGGACTGTTTTACACCTGTTAGACAATGATGGCAACGCATTATCGTATAATAAATTCATAGATAATTATGGCGTATCATGTACTCAAAGTAAATTCATTAAAGTTGTGATTATAGACCAATATCTAACCTTCCATTTTTATCCAAAGTCCTGGAGAAAATAGTGGCCATCCAAGTATGTCAGCATTTAAACACTAATGCTCTGAGGAATTTCAGTCTGGTTTTAGAGAGTATCACAGCACTGAAACTGCATTAGTGAGAGTAACAAATGATATTCTCATGGCCTCAGATAAGAATCTTGTGTCTGTTCTAGTCTTGTTAGATCTCAGTGCTGCCTTTGACACGGTTGATCACAATGTTCTTTTAGAAAGACTTGAACATGTTGTAGGGATCAAAGGAACAGCGTTAGGCTGGTTTAAATCCTACCTGTCTGACAGATTTCATTTTGTAAACGTACATGACAAATTGTCTTCATACTCCAGGGTTACTTGCGGAGTACCACAGGGTTCAGTGCTTGGACCAGTTCTTTTTACTATATATATGCTCCCAATTGGTAAAATCATTAGACAGCATGGGATAAACTTCCACTGTTATGCTGATGACACTCAGCTATATTTATCCATTAACCCTGATGAACCTAATCGTTTGGGTACATTACAGGCTTGTCTTGAGGACATAAAAATTTGGATGACTCTAAACTTTTTGCTTTTAAATCAAGACAAGACGGAAGTTCTCATCTTTGGACCAGAAATCCAGAAAAGGAAATTGCTTAGCCAATCGCCTGACCTTAATGGCATTACATTGATCTCCGAGAACAAAGCAAGGAACCTTGGTGTTATCTTTGACCAGGACATGTCATTCAAATCCCAGGTTTCACAAGTTTGTAGGATTTCCTTTTTCCACCTTCGGAATATTGCTAAGATTAGAAGCATCCTTTCCAGGAGTGATGCTGAAAAACTAGTTCATGCATTTATTACATCAAGACTGGATTACTGTAATTCATTACTCTCAGGAAGTCCACAGAATGTAGATAAAAGTCTTCAGCTTGCCCAAAATGCTGCAGCTAGAGTTCTGATGAGAATTAAAAAGAGAGATCATATCTCTCCTGTCTTAGCTTCCCTACATTGGCTACCTGTTCAATTCAGAATAGATTTTAAGATCCTTCTTCTCACATATAAAGCTCTTAATAATCAAGCTCCATCATACATCAGTGATCTGATTGTTCCATATGTTCCTAACCGAGCACTTCGCTCTCAGACTGCAGGTCTACTGGTGGTTCCAAGAATATCGTGTGTTAATTATAGTTTTTTGGTTGCGCCACTTTGAGAATGGACCGTGTGCTGGAAGCAGCAGCCTGGATCGCTGCGCAACAATGCAGCGCTGTGCCGCTCTCTGTGCTCTCTGCTCAAGAGTCCATAAATGATGTAATATAGGTAGAAAACTTTTTTCCGGCTCCCCTGGATGTGTAGGATATACAGCTCCCCATAATTCGGTTCCTGCTCCTGGATGAAAAGCTGGACATTTTCATCAATACAAGAACCCGCAGTCCGGACGTCCCGGACAGAGAGTGAAAAGTGGACATGTCTGGGGAAAACCGGACGTACGGTCACCCTAGTTTAATATAAAGCGGGAGATTACAGATAGGCCTACAGTATTTTGCTCGTGCCCTTGCTGCCCTGGGTCCTTTAGAGTTTGTGGGCCCTGGGCAATTGCCCAGTTGCCCATATGGTTAATCCGGCCTTGCTCGCTGCAAGAGTATACCGCTGCAGACCTGGAGACCGCAGATTCAGGCTGGTACTGTTTTTGAGACAGCGCCCTCTAAAGGACCAACGTGTAACTGCAACTGCAGATTGAAGCTTCTGCTGTTTAACCATTACATATAAAAACATGTAATGACTGGTGAAGCTTATTAAAAATAGTTAATTCGTTGTTAAATCTTCAGTGAAGTCGCTCTCAGAATACAAATGTGGAAACTCCTGAGTAACCTTTAATAAAAGCTTTTATCATATTTATCTAATTGAAGTTGTTTGTAGAAAAAAAAAACTTTTTCCAATTTCCTGGTTCTGGACATCCTTAGCTCAACCACCTCGTAACGCCCTGATGGGCCAAAACACACGTGGCTCATTAATTCAATGCAGAATGCTGTGGAACTTTGCTATGATGAACTGAACACATTTTATTCAAGTAAAACTTTATTTAAAACCCAGCTGCATCATTATTGGTCCTATTGGATGGTATGTTTTTGGTTTTCTTCCTTTTTACTAATTAAATACTGTTCTCCACGTTCTATCCGATCGTACTCCATCTTGGAATGCTAGCAAACAAACAGTGGGCGGCGCTGTCTCAAAAACAGTACAAGCCTGAATCTGCAGTCGGCCTGAATCTGCAGTCGGCCTGAATCTGCGGTCGGCCTGAATCTGCGGTCGGCCTGAATCTGCAGTCGGCCTGAATCTGCAGTCGGCCTGAATCTGCGGTCTCCGGGTCTGCAGCGATACCTTCCTCCGGTGAGCCAGTGCTCAGGGACCATCTGCCAATAGATCCACCAGAAACGGCTCAGATATTAAAACACACTGACTGCAGTGGGACCAGGTTAACACGCCATACCACTGCACACATGCTGACCACATTGCATCAGTTAGTTTAATCCAGTAACACGTTCGGTGATCCTTTATCATCATTTGGGATGTTCATTAGCTTCTTCATTGTAAACTGTAGTGACACCACCTATCTGCTCTCCATAGGGTGTCATGGTGGGTGGAAGTTTCCTGACCCGCATGAGAGAATCCCACACAGGAACACAGGTAAGAAATTACAAAAAGTTTATTGTTAAAGAAACTAGAAGGGAAACTAAGGGCGCTGTTCCATAAGCGAGACAGGATGTAACTCCGGGTCTAAAACAAGAATAAACGAGGCGAGAAACAGGAAACTGAGAACCAAGAGAATAAAGTGGAATGATCTTACGGTGCTGGGCTGAGAATGGGCTGAAAGGGGAGGCAAGTCAGGTCTGTGCAGAGAGGGGTCAGGCGGGGGCGAGTGGTTGATGGTTGAGGAGGATCCAGGGCAGGTGGACTGTGGAGAGCGGACGACCAGGGGAGGTGAGCGACGTTGAGGCAAACTGAGACGAGGATCCATGGCAGATACTGCGGTTAACAGGGAGGGCTGAATAAGCACAGGACAAAACGCACAGGATACAGAACTAATCCGACTGGGCGGGATGTGGCTAGAGGTTACGCTACGTGAGAGTATCAACTGGCGCTGAAGTGTGGCAACACCGCTCCTTAAATCCCCTGGCCATGCTGATGGGAAATCAGCCGCAGCTGACACTCCGACACGCCCACCTGCAACAAACTTAGAGGAGCAAAACAAGATGAGAAGACAGCAGAACCACGACATAGGGAGCCTAATCTCCTCCCTCTCCGCTCGGTTTAAGGGTCCCTGAGCGGGGCGAAATCAGCCTTAGAGCCAGGATCACACGCGTTAGACTGCAATTTAAATAAAAAGCAATGATGTGTGTTTGGACCAGTCCAGGCACAAACTTGCCTTTCAACTTGTAAAAGTTCGTAAGTACTATGACTACGAGTCACACATTGGCGTCACCACATAGTCCTCCCCCTAGCATAGCTGCTACTCACCACATGACCAGATTTATGGTGGTTCTTTCCTCCTGAAGGAAGGATTTGAGGGTCGCTGAACTTTCAGCCATTTTTCTTCCGTTTTTCTCCGTGTCTGGTTGAATGAAGTCACTTTGGTGATGCACAGTTGTAGTCCTGCACGTTTTCACACAAAACCTGAAACAACCGTCTGAAAACGAGCGCGTTTTTGGCATGAAAATGCGTCTTTAAAATAGACGAACATCGTATATGAAGTCCATGGCACATAAGCGGGGTTAGAAAATAGCCTTTTTAGCCCCGTTGACTTGCGTTCATTTCCTCGTTCTTGCGGGGACCCGTGGTCCAGAAGTAGATGGGCGTGTCTTAGGGATGGGTACCTTTGACATTTGAATCGATCCGGTACTAATTCCCGGTACCTACGAATCGATACCGGTACGTAACGGTACCACTTGGATGAGTAAGCTAAATAATTACTTTTAACTGCTTCTGAAGATCGTTCCCTTCCTGCAATGTTGCAGCTATAATCGCTATATCTATAGTTACAAAGTAAGAGAGACGTGGACTTGGTTCACGTAATTTAGCTAGCATCAGTCCGCACTGCCGCAGGCTCGGAGCGAGTGTGTGTGTGTGTGTGTGTGTGTGTGTGTGTGTGTGTGTGTGTCTGTGTGTGTGTGTGTGTGTGTCTGTCTTCTCCATCCCCAGTGAGTCGTGGTGGATGGCTGCTTATACAGAGCCAGGATCCTCTGGAGGTTTCTTCCTGTTAAAAGGGAGTTTTCCTCCCCACTGTCTCTGCATGCTTGCTTAGTATGAGGACTGCTGTAAAGACTCTGACACTAGTCAGTGACTTGATGTGACCTGCTGGGTTCCTTATGTAAGGAACTTGTTACTGATCGGCTTAATGACCTGACCTGTACTGGAGTGGAAGGTCCTTGAGACGACTCTGGTCCTGATTTTGCGCTTTATAAATAAACTTGAATTGAATTGAAAGGAAAAAACTTGAATGTCTACAACACTATTAGATACTCATTTATACAGTTTATCAGCCAAAAGAATAGTTGGTTTGGGTGTTACTTGCTCTTTAAAGCAATAATATTACTGTTTAATGTGTGAATAGAAAGTTACAGCATTCAGTAATTCACTGTGTTTCTGTTTTTCCTACAGGTGTTAAAATAATGGCGCTGGTTAAAGAAGAAGCTCATGAAGAACAGAGTGCTGGTGAGGACCAGCAGGAACCAGAACACCTCCACATAAAAGACGAACAGGACAACCTCTGGACCAGTCTGGAGAGAGAGCAGCGACATTTGAAGGAGACTGATGCTGCCAGATTTCTATTCACTGCTGGTTCTATAAAGAGTGAGGATGATGAAGAAAAACCTCTCGTCTCACAGCTTCATCAGCAGCAAACAGAAGACCGACATGTTCCAGCGAGCAGCTCAGCTGACCATGTGACAGCAGAAATGACAAGTTATTTAGCAACAAGGTCTTCAGGCTGTTGTGCTAGTAAGGAATGTGTTATAGTGACGCAACATGCAGACTCATGTAGGGAAGTCCAGAAAAAGACTAAAACATTTAGTTGTGATCACTGTGGAAAAGAATTTATAGGAAAATCAAGTTTAAACAGTCACATGAGGATCCACACAGGACAGAAGCCTTTTGCCTGTGAGCTGTGTGGTCAAAAGTTTAGTCATAAGACACATTTAAAAGATCACATTAGAATCCACACAGGAGAGAAACCTTTTGCCTGTGAGCTGTGTGGACAAAAGTTTAACCGAAAGACAGATTTAAACAGACACATAAGAATCCACACAGGACAGAAGCCTTTTCCCTGTGAGCTGTGTGGACAAAGATTTCGTTATAAGACAAGTTTAAACAGTCATATGAGTGCCCACACAGGACAGAAGCCTTTTGCCTGTGAGCTGTGTGGACAAAGATTTAACCGAAAGACAAATTTAAATGATCACATGAGAACCCATACAGGACAGAAGCCTTTTGCCTGTGAGCTGTGTGGACAAAAGTTTAGTCATAAGACACATTTAAAAGATCACATGAGAATCCACACAGGAGAGAAACCTTTTGCCTGTGAGCTGTGTGGAAAAGGATTTAACCGAAAGACAGATTTAAACAGACACACAAGAGTCCACACAGGACAGAAGCCTTTTGCCTGTGAGCTATGTGCACAAAGATTTAACCGACGAACAACTTTAAACAGACACATAAGAATCCACACAGGACAGACGCCTTTTGCCTGTGAGCTCTGTGGAAAAAGATTTAACCGACGACCAAATTTAAGCAGACACATAAGAATCCACACAGGACAGAAGCCTTTTGCCTGTGAGCTGTGTGGACAAAGATTTAACCGAAAGACACATTTAAAAGATCACATGAGAACCCACACAGGACAGAAGCCTTTTGTCTGTGAGCTGTGTGGACAAAAGCTTAGTCATGAGACACATTTAAATGATCATATGAGAATCCACACAGGAGAGAAACCTTTTGCCTGTGAGCTCTGTGGAAAAGGATTTAACCGAAAGACAGATTTAAACAGACACACAAGAGTCCACACAGGACAGAAGCCTTTTGCCTGTGAGCTGTGTGGACAAAGATTTTGTTTTAAGACAAGTTTAAAGAGACACACAATTGTCCACACAGGACAGAAGCCTTTTGCCTGTGAGCTGTGTGGACAAAGATTTAGTCAGAAGACAAGTTTAAAGAGACACACAATTGTCCACACAGGACAGAAGCCTTTTGGTTGTGTAACTTGATGTAAGTGGTTACTTTTATTAAATGATCAATAAGATGTGATATTTCCATATAAATATGAAATATCAATATTATTGATCTTTTGAAATTTTATCTAAAATGAAACCAGGTCATTTTGGTAGTTCGGGGAAATCACACCTTTGTAATATTTTGAGACCGAGTGAAAAATAGTTTCTAAAAACAAATTTAATACTACATTTCTACTACTGTGTGGATGGTGGCACAGGAGTAAAGTGCTCGCTCCGTAATCGAAAGGTTGCAGGTTTGAGCCCCCGCTCAGTCTGTCACTGTCGTTGTGTGCTTGGGCAAGACAACTCACCTTGCCTGCTGGTGGTGGTCGGAGGGACCGGTGGCACCAGTGCTCAGCAGCCTTGCCTCTGTCAGTGCTCCCCAGAGCAGCTGTGGCTACATCGTAGCTCATCCCCGCCAGTGTGTGAATGTGTGTGTGAATGGGTGAATGACTGATTGTGTTGTAAAGCGCCTTGGGGGGTTCCAGGACTCTAGAAGGTGCTATATCAAATACAGGCCATTTACCATTTACTAATGATGACACGGAACAAATGATGATAAATTATGGTTGAAACAAGATAACTGGGACAATGAGTGAAATGATGGAATGTGTACTTAGATGTTATGTAGCAAAACCAAGTGTCTTAGAAAATTGTGATGTCTGGGTTGTAAAATACGTCTGAATGTATGGTTTAACAATCTCTATTAAAAACACCATCCCACGCCAGTTGTGCAGAATCTACGAGTCCTTGTGGTCAAGGCTGCCAGTGATCCAGCGGTCGGAGAAGTTGATACAAACAGCCAGTAGAGTTGACTTCTGTGGTATTTGGAGCACATAGTTTCACCCCAAAAACCAAACCGCTGTTCTGAGATACCTTCCAGGTGAGTGCTGGAAACTGGTGTAACAATTTTGCAACTCCACAATAATTTCAGACTTCCTCATCTGATGTGGAGAGACCAGCTTGTCTGAGCGTAGCCTTTAGGAGGCGGATCTCAAGTCTGGCTTTGGTTGTTCCTCTGAAGGTGTCAGCAGGACTTTTCCGAATCAGCTCCATGTGCTGTACTTGAGCTGAAGAATTTCGAGGTGTTGACTCTGGGAGTCCTTCAAGTTCTGCATATGCTGGGTGTAACTGCAGGCCTCTGTGGTTTCGGTTCCACTAGTAGCAGAAGGTGTACTACTGCGTACCTTGTTGAACATCAGATCAAATAGGTTTAATTAGACTGAAACTTTTTATTGTCCTATGCACGGTTAGATAAATGTTTCCCTGTACAACAACAAGCCAGTTTTTAATAGCTAGCTGATGATTTTTGTCGTAGAGAAACAGTTCTCTGTCATGAACCGGGAGAGTTACCATGTGATGTTCCAGCCCCCGCCCAGTCGAAGTTGAAAGCCACTGTCACTGCAACTTTGCACAACTGTAATACGATTCATTTTTCAGTTTAGCAACGCTTCAACAGGTATAACAGTACATGATGATCCCCTGTGCTACGTTACGTGCATTTGCTACACAAAACTCACACATCAACACAGATTGTTGACAAAGCTACTGCAGTCTACGATCAACCATCATTGGTGTGAAGATGATTGCATGAATACGGCGGACATAGCCGGAATAAATTAATAAAAAAATACAAAACTTACCCAGATTTCTGGTACGGCCAAACTCTTCAAAAAGAGTCTCTCATTGTTCCCGAATGTTTTCTTGATGTAATCGTCCTCTTTGAAGTGTGCACTGCACAAACAGAATGTTTTGAGTCATTCCAGCCGAGTATCCATGGTGTAGCCGATTGCCAAAAGTGATGCTAGAGAAGCGGCCTTCACAGGGAAAGTGTGGAACCTAAAAGGTGATCCTGTAACATCCTTATTGTTACAACCGGGAAACTGCAAGTACGCACCATGGCTCTATATATGTAAGAACAACTCCTTTTAAGTGATTTTGGAAGTTGTTGTTTCACTCATACAGCCAGGATTATAGCAGCCAGATGACGCCGTTTTGTCCCTGCGCCGAGTGGCGCATGATAGGAATGATAAAAAGTCCCGTTTTAATGTGAAGTTGTCAATTTACCTGGCTGTGTTTCTGAGATGTACATTAGTCATGCTTTCAGAGGCAAATCCTTTTGTGACGCTAAACGGCGGCGATGCAGTACCCCCGAAACTAGCCAGAAGTTGTTTCCTGAATCCCTTTCCCTCTGAAAATCTCTGAGCAGGGTGTGTGTGTGAAATGGGTCATTGTTTACAGAGCACTGGGTGGGATAAGGAACGCATACAACTTCATATCTCAAAAAGCAAACTATCCCTTTAAAACAAAACTAGAAAATTGGAGAGAACATGATACTCTACACACCAGGAGGCGTCCTACTGATCCTGGAAAAATAGTCTTGTGCTTTATAAAAATAAGCTTCAACAAACTAGAACTACATATTTTTCATCGCTAATTGAGGAAAATAAGAATAATCCAGAATTTATTTTCAGTACAGTTGCCAAACTTACACAGAATCATAGCTCTGAACCATCTATTCCCTTAGCCCTCAGCAGCAACAACTTTAATTCAATTCAATTCAAAAATACTTTATTAATCCCAGAGGGAAACTGATTGCTGTAGTAGCTCAGAATAATAATAATAATCAAGTCATCAAAGAGTTATTGTATATTACAATGGCTGTTGGCAGGAAGGATCTCCAGTAGCGGTCAGTGTTGCAGCCAAACTGAAGAAGCCTCTGACTGAAGACACTCTTCCGTTGTCGGACAGTCTTGTGAAGAGAATGCTCAGGGTTGTCCATCATTTTCTTGATTCTCTGGAGAATCCTTCTTTGCAACAGACTTCAAACATGGCGGGAGAGATGCACATGCGCTAACGGCCGATCACCGGACACAGCAGCGTTTGAAGCTGATGGCAGCTCGTTAGCAAACATCCACAAACAATTCAGATGCTTTTTTGCCTAATTTAACTACTGACAACGCAAAAATAATCTGATAAGTATAAAGCCTGATTTATGCTTCTCCGTCTGCGTCAGTGCAGAGCACACGCAACGCCATTATCCATCCTTGCGTAGGGATCCTGCAAGCACGCATGTACGTACGGAGTCGAGCCCACTTTTTTAAACATCCGTCGAACGAGACGGATTACGCAAGCTTGTGATTGGTCAGGACGCCGCTGTTGTTTACAGCGCCGCCAGTGCAAAGAGAGCCGAGGATAACTAGCGGCAGACACGGAGAAGCTTGAAGAATACCTCGCGAAAAATCTCTAAAAATGTGAACGTTTAATCCTCCCGTGACTGGAGGAGTGAAAAGATGCGCAGCAAGCGTTTTATTTGTGGACGGAAATGACAGGAAACGTGGGTTTAGAGGTGGGGAGCGCATGAAGAGGTGGGAGAATGAGAGACAAATATGTCCGTGTTAAAAGTCTCTTATATTCACAAATAACACAATATAAATGCACTATCTTGGACCGGATACATGACATGATACCACAGAACAGCGCTACGCCCTCTGTTGTCCTGCCGGGCAATTGCTTTGCAACACTCCCCAGGAGACGGAGAAGTAAAAGAGCAAAATGCTTCCGTTAATCCGTGCGTGTCTGTCCCTTGCGGAGCTGACGAAGAAGCGTAAAGCAGGCTTTACTCGCTCAATCTGGAGGTAAGTGAAGGAAATTTAGAAAGTTTGCTAAATTATATTGACAAAGTTTTTGAAGTTTTCGTCATGGGTCAGAAGAAATCAGCAGCTGAGCCTGAAACTCCTGGGACCAAGAGGAGCCGTCCTCAGGACTCGCCTGAGGCCTCATCTCCCCGGAAAGACATTAGAATTATTAGATTCTATTGATGAACGGCTTCTGGGATTTGAGGGGCGTCTTCATCTGCTTGAGGTTCTACACCAGGAGTTTCAGAACTTCCGTCAGTCTCTGGAGTTCAGCCAGGAGCAGGTGGAGCGGCTTGCTGCTGAGAACGCGCGTCTCTGCGGGAGTCCGTTTCTTCCCTGGAAGAGGGAATAACGCGGATCACCCAGGACAACAAAACTCTGAAGGAGATGGTTTTGGACCTTCTGGCCTGTAGCATGAGGGATAATTTGGTGTTCGCAGGCCTGCCGGAGCAGGTGGGAGGGACGGAGAACTGCGAGCAAACAATAAAAAACTTTCTCCAGACCCGAATGAAGATACCCGAAGAAAAGGTAAAAAACATCACCTTTCACCGGGTACATCGCCTTGGAGCTAAAAGAGGGGACAGCAGAAGATCTCGTCCCATCGTGGCTAAATTTGAACATTTTAAGCAGAAGAATCTTGTTAAAAGTCACGGAAGAGAGCTCAAAGGGAAAGACTTCAGCGTTAATGATCAGTTCCCTAAGGAAATTCTGGATTGGCGCCGAGTCCTCTTTCCACTGCGCAAAAAGTTTATCCAGGATGGGAAGAGAGCTGTCATCTCGGTGGGTAAGCTTTATGTGGACAATAAGCTTTACAAGGAGCGAGGAGTGACAGACTGGCTGTATTAGCCCAACATGAGGTCAGACATTTACTATTCTTATCAGGATTCACTGGGTTTGATCACGTCAGGATTAAACAGCTGCTAAATCCGTATTCTAGATGATAAGATCACCTGTTCATCACCACTTCACACCCCTACCACCTTTTTTTAGTTCTTTCTTCTTTTTTAACCTGTATCTGTATTTTCCCTTCCTCTTTACCTGCTTCTGCACCTTTACACCTGTATGGCACAACCACACAACTTTCCAACACTGCATCAGGCTTGACACACACACACACACACACACACACACACACACACACACACACACACACATACATTAATTTCACAGCACAATATCATAATTTATGAGTCAAATAATACAACCACAAACTGTTGGATCTTTATTATTATTATTATTATTATTTACTTTTCTGCTATTTATTAACATACTATTTTATACATTTCGATACTTATTCCATCTTATTCACATGAAGGTGTCATATTATAGCTACTCACACACACATCTATGGGTGCACTAAGGTTTGTCTCATGGAACGTACATGGAGCTGGCTCTAGAGAGAAAAGATTAAAGATTTTTGATCAGCTAAAGAGAGTGCAAGCAGACGTAATAATATTACAAGAGACTCATAGATCTGCCACATCTGCAGATTAACTTAAAACACCTGAGTTTCCCAGCATGTTCTCTGCCTGCTATAACTCTAGGCAAAGAGGTGTAGCTATTTTAATACACAAAAACATCAATTTCACAGTATTGGACACAGTCTTTGATCCAGTGGGTAGATTTATAATGTTAAAAATATCTGTACAGAACCAAAGCTTATGTATTGTCAGCATTTACTGTCCAAATATTGATGACCCTCCATTCTTTCATAATTTTTTCTCTGTACTCTCCGAACACTTGGACTGTCCACTTATACTTGGAGGTGATTTTAATTTTTGGATGAATTCCTTAACAGACAGGCTCAGTACAGCTGGGACTCAGCGCAATTGGCAATCCACTAATATAATTAAACAGTACATGAGTGATTATGGGCTTTGTGATGCATGGCGATCTCTTCATCCTAACCGTAGTGAGTATACTTTTTTCTCACACGTCCATCACTCTCATTCACGTTTGGATTATTTTCTAGTCAGTGTAACGTGAGGAAATTTGGGTTTTCTCTCACAAAGGTCATTTGACTCGGCAGGGTCAAAGAGCTGGGTCGCTGAGAACTTTCACCCACAGATTGAGACCTTTGCAGACATGAAGTCTGCAAGAGTCTGCTGGAAACCATAACATCTGAACACCTGCAGTCTGCCAGAAGATGTGTTCCCAGGAAATGTAGTCATAACAAGTCTTAAACTTCCTTTTCTCTATTTTAATGATAACGATTAATCATTCTCATTTTGCTCATTATAAATGTGTTTTAATCAAATGAATGATTATTATGCTTTGGGTAATTATAATGGATTAATGAATCCATACTTGATTAAATAATGGTTGAGGATGTTTGTTAACGACCTTCACGCACACACACACTCAAATACACCCACACACAGATTCTCACAGTAAACTCCAAAACACATTTGCTGACGCACACGTTTTGCTTTGAGAAGAGAAAGGCTTTTGGTAAGTTTCAGTCTTATGATTCAGTTGGTGCTTGACATCGGGAGAGAGAGGACATGTGAACAACCGCTAACGGGGGAACGGAGCCCACCGGCTCCTTCCTTCCCCCCCCTCTCACGCTGTTCCTGCCAAGACAGACAGGAATAGCTGAATTACAATCGCTAACGCAGACTCGTCCAGAGTCTTTGATTTTCTGAGTGAATTAAACTTAAGGAAGCGCATCTGCAAACGCTTTATCATCACGTGTACCGAGGTCATCTCCTGGACCGGATCGCAGCACGCCTTCGTCTTCTCTGCCAGCCAAGGTGTCACCCCTGGATGAAACATCGTCCTTTGACGTCCCGGGTCCAAGAGGAGGGTCCGAATACGGTGAGACAGAACACGATAGATAGCGTTGATGCATCTTTTCCAACAAAACCTAAGTTTATTCAAACTATCACTTTTCACTCAGACACCTGTTTCTTCCTGAAGCAAAATCAGACGCACACACGCATCCATCTCACCTCATGTTCAATTCTCACTACACTTTGCACACACGCATCCATAATCACGTCATATCACTCTCAATCTTCAGCACCTCCAACAGAAGGTCTATTTGAGCAAGTTTACAATATCAACTGTTAAAGATTGTTCAACAAAGTTGCCAATGTTGATTGTTGTTTCATATGCTTGTTATTTCAAAATCACTAGTTTAATTTGAAGAATTAAAACTTTTAACTTTCAAACTTGTTTCTTCATTGAACTGAAACACAGACACACAGATATTATTGTCAGTTTATCGATGAAAACAACCTTTGAGTCTTCTTAAAACTATACAATTTGGTTATTAATTTAATAAAATTAATATCACAAATTAATATGTAGAATGGTTCCTCTTTCATAAAAGAGCATAAACCATAGTCCTACATAATTGGCAGAGCCTAATTTAGGTTCACAACATCAGCATCTCATTGTTGGCTGACATTTCAGACACTGAGATACATCCTATTGTTGTCAGCGACCATGCTCCGGTTTCATTAACTCTGGTAAATAAGAAGACAATCCCACCAAGCAAAAACTGGAGGTTTAATTCATCACTGCTCAAAGACGAAGGTTTTATACAATTTTTTAAAAAGGAGTGGGCTTTATATTTAGAACATAATGACCTGCTTGGAACATCAGCATCTATTCTCTGGGAGGCAGGAAAGGCAGCGATGAGAGTTAAAATAATCTCTTTCTCATCACATAAGAAAAAAACGGAAAACAAACGTATTCAGGAGTTAGAAGAAATCATCAAGTCTTTAGAGGCATCCACAGAAGAAGAGTTAATGAGCAAATTACGTAAAGCTAGATTAGAACTTCATGAAATTATTGACAAAAAGACACAATTTTTAGCACAAAGACTACGAATAGAAAACTTTGAACATAGTAATAAATCAGGTAAATTTTTGGCTAGCCAGTTAAAAATAAATAAAGAGAAAACTACCATATCTGCTGTTAAAAGACTCAACCGGGAATATAGTTTATGACCCTGAAAGAATAAACAACACTTTCAGAGACTTTTACCAAACTTTGTACTCACGACAGATAAACCCATCAGATAACGAGATCAATGAGTTCCTTGACAGGATAACACTTCCTAAATTATCAGACAGCCAAGTTACAGTCCTGGACTCGCCACTAACATCAGCGGAGCTCCAGGAGGCCCTTAAATCCATGACGAATAGGAAAGCTCCAGGTCCAGATGGGTTTCCAGCAGAGTTCTACAAAGAATTCTGGATCATTCTGGTTCCAACATTTTTCAGAATGGTGAGGGAAATCGAAGAAAGCGGCAAATTACAGCCAAACATGAATTCAGCCAATATTAGTCTGTTGTTAAAACCAGGCAAAGACCCAGCATTTCCTACCAGCTATCACTCAATTTCCCTTATTAATGTTCATCTCAAAATAATTTGTAAAGCCCTGGCAAGAAGATTAGAGAAGGTAACCCCCTTCATAATACACCCTGACCAAACTGGTTTCATTAAGGGTAGACAGTCATCCACAAACTCACATAGATTACTTAATTTGATAGATGTCTCTTACAGTAGAAACATAGAAACTAGTATATTATCTCTAGATGCAGAAAAGGCTTTTGATAGAGTTAACTGGAAGTTCTTATTTACAACTTTACATAAATTTGGTTTTGGGAACTTCTTCATAAACTGGCTACAAACATTATACAGTTCGCCAACTGCACGTGTCAGGACGAACGACCAAATACTAGCTAGCTTCTGTCTTCAGAGGGGGACCAGGCAGGGATGCTCACTCTCCCCCTCACTGTTTGCTATCTTTATCGAACCACTAGTGGCAACAATTAGGCAAACAACAGGTATTAAAAGGATAAAGTGTAAGAAAATAGAACATAAGATAAGTCTTTATGCAGATGATGTTTTACTCTTTCTCCGGAATTCTCAATCGTCTCTCTCTCTCATTCAATAGAACTGATAAACTCTTTTTCAAAAGTTTCAGATTACTCTATAAACTGGTTAAAATCCACAGTTCTACCAATTAATTTCTCATTTGTCTAGGGCTGCAACTAACGATTATTTTCATAATCGATTAATCTGTCGATTATTTTTTCGATTAATCGATTAATCGGTTTGTTATTGTTTAGCTATTTAACCTATACAAGTGATGGATGCATTTCAGTTAAGAACAAAAAAACATAAGAGAATTGTGCAGTTGACTGCAATCTATTTTATTGCACATGAACACAGTCAGCAGTATAAAATGAGCTAAACAGTGCAAAATATCAGTCCAGAATAATTTTTAGCATTAGCTGGAAGCCTGCTCCTTCCACCATGGATAGTGGCCTCATGTCTTTTACCAGCATGTTTAGAATAGAGTTTGTAAGTGGTATGAATTGCTGGGGGGTGAGTGTCTTCTTCCCCATGTAGTTGTCCATCGTTGCTTGTTTTTTTCTGCATAAGAAACACAAATAGACTGAAATAAGTACACATATAAAATAAAGCAGCACACACACTACAAAACTAAATCAATATTATATTATTTGAATTAATTAACAATATACAGTGATCATTTATTTTGAGGGTTACGTTCTACAAAATAGCCCGCAACAGGAGATATTCAGAAAAAAAGTAAAACATTTTTACTATTAAAAAGCTCTAAGTAAGAAGCTCATGAGGTTTTTACTTTGAGTCGGGAGTGTTTAAATTAGCCAGAGAAATGTGAAAAATGTTTATTTTGTGTAATACTGTTTAAGAAACATGATAAAAATGTGTTGTGAGGCGTTTTACAGCGTTAGATAGTAAAACAGCCTTTTAATAGTAAAAAAATGACTTTTTCTGAATTTCTCCTGTATTTAAAAATTGAAAGTGTACAACTATGCCGCGTTATATTCACCTGGACACAGCTTGTCTGTATATTTTTCTCCGCGGAGTTGTCCTTTTTTGAATGAGGAACATAGTTATGGGTTTGTGCCGTTTTTCTCTTAACGAGAACATTCTTATAAACAGACGTGCTAAATTTGGCAAGCGCATGATACACAACACGGAGGAGATTCACGATTGCATCTAGTCAATCAGAAGTAGAACACCGCAGACTGACGCGGCAAAAAAACATGTTTAACATCCACTATAACGAACTCAGCTAAAACACTAAGTCCAGCTTGTTTATTTTCTGTTACTTACCGGGCTGGCTCTTCCAAATGACGGCTCACTTGACCGCGGTGCTCTTCCTCTGCTGCATCAGCCCCCACATGCTTTCGTCTCAAATGTGCTCCCATACTCGTGAGGTTTTTGTCCGGGGTTTCTCTTCAGTTTTGTCGCTTCTATTTTTCTTCCGTATTTCCTCTTGTTCCGCCATTTTCTCACAGCAAGATGAGCGTCAGTAACGTGATACGTCATGAAAACCGAGGGCACCCATTGGCTCATTTCTTCTTCTACGGCTCCACTGGTAGATCAGTGGCTCATTACTGCCACACACTGGCGGCAAATTTAACAGCTTGTAACCGATGTCAGATTGTGGTAAAAAATAGACTTTATGCGGTAAAATATGATTATTAAACAACTAATCGATGACTAAAAAAGTTGTTAACTATTTTAATAATCGATTATAATCGATTAAATCGATTAGTTGTTTCAGCTCTACATTTGTCAATTTACTTAATACACAATTGGAGTCAGGGAATATCACATACCTGGGAATTAATGTCTCTCCCAAGTTAGCAGATCTAACCAAACTAAACTACATCCCACTTTTAAAGAAAGTGGAAGATGTGTGGCACCTTCCTACCGGGTGGGTGGGCTATACTATTTATCTACAAGATACAAAATCCCACCCAAGGGTTACACCAGGTAAGTTGAGAGCGACTGCCAGAGATCAAAGGAAACAGCCGTTGACCACCGCACCAGGGTTTATTAAAAATACTAATTAAAACATCATTTTAAAAAAAGACTTAGGCCAGTCACTATAAACGGTTGCCGGAACTGGGCCCAGTGAGTCTGCAGCCTTATCTGGATGCTGCGGGGCAGATTCCTCCTCCTTCGGGACGCTTGCCGCCACGCCGCCGGTTTCCTCTTCCCTCGATAGCTCGCCTCCTCCTTCAAGACGCGTGTCTGCCGCACCGCTGTTTCCATTGATCGGCCGCCTCCTCCTGCAGATCCGTTACTGGCTCGGCCACGTCACCGCGCCACGCTGTCGTCCTCCTCCGTCGCGGGTCCACCTGTCAGTGCAATTTAACAGCAGTCACTGCTCGATCGCACACCGCGGGTCACACCTTGTCACAGGCCGCTACTCACACGCCAGGGCAGAGGAATACCCTGCCCACATCTCCATGAAGCCTCGTCACAGACAATCGGTGTCCTTTCACCCGGCGACTCTCCGCTTCCTGCCACCGTCTCCACCAAAAGAAAAGGCGCTCCTAATCTGCCACCGGTGCAGATAATTGCTCCGGTCCGGATGTCATCTGTCCAAGCTCGTCAAAATAAAATCACACACCCTCCCAGTTTCCTGGGTTCCCCAAAATAAAAGCATACCATGCACTAAATTTATATACATATATAAAACACCAGCGCAACAGGGGCTAAGATCTACCCCACCAGGCAAGATCCAAGGTGTAGGCTATGCAAAGAGACCCCTGACACAATCACCACATAACTGCAGGGTGTAAGATGCTGGCAGGGAAAGCATACCTGGAACGCCACAACCAGTTGGCTAGCATCAGCTACAGCAGGGGTGGGGAACCCTGGTCCATCTAGGGCCGCCATCCAGCATATTTAATTTTAACCAGCTCAGTGGCCTAGTGGTAGAGTGTCCGCCCTGAGACTGGGAGATCAGGGTTCGATTCCTGGTCGGGTCATACCAAAGACTTTGAAAAAATGGGACCCAATGCCTCCCTGCTTGACACTCAGCATTAAGGGGTTGGATTGGGGGGTTAAACCACCAAATGGTTCCCGAGCGCGGCTGTGTCTGCAGCTCACCGCTCCCCCAGGGGATGGGTCAAATGCGGAGAACAAATTTCGCACACACATTAGTGTGTGTGACAACTAATAGGACTTTAACTTTAACTTTAACCCTGCATCATCACACCTGATTTCAATCAGCAGGTGATTAACAAGCTTCTGTAGAGCTTGGTGAGCTGCAGAACAGGTGAACCAACCACTGAAATAGAAGTGTTGGAGCAAAGACATGCAGGATACCGGCCCTCGAGGACCAGGGTTCCCCACTCCTGAGCTACAGGAACATCTGTGCAGAGTACGGACTGGAAGCCCCAAGGTCAAATAGGGAAACACCCCCTAAGGTGGTAGAGAACCAGAGAGCCAAGCTCCTGTGGGACTTCTGGATCCAGACCAACAACATGGTGATGGAGAACCAAGCGGACATTGAGTTGGTGGACAAACAACAGAGGACAGCTGTTGTGGTTGATGTGGCGATACCAAGTGATGCAACATCAGGATAAAGGAACACGAGATACTAGAGAAGAACCAGGGCCTCACAGAAGAACTTGAAAAAGGCTAGAGGGTGAAGACATCGGTGGGACTTGTGGTCATCGGGGCACTAACTCCAGACTGGAGAAGTGGCTAAAGCAGATCCCAGGAAAACATCAGACATCTGAGTCCAGAAAGGTGCCGCTCTAGGAGCAGCTAAGGTACTGTAGGACCCTCAAGCTCCCAGGCCTCTGGTAGAGCACCCGAGCTTGGAAGGATGAGACCGCCCATGGAGGGTGAGATGGGGATTTTTTTAATATACATCTTCACCTACTCTGCTTCATCCCTGCATAACTTTAGAATCATTAGAATTACTAATAAAATTGTGTTGTAATTTTATGGGATGATTAAGTTTCGACGCTGCAATTACCACATTTTTTATTTATTAGTCATATAAACATATTTTTGACTCAGTAGTACTGACAGTATTTTCAAAAATTCACTCTGGCCCCGGTACTGCTGCACATGGGGTACAACCATCACCGGTTACCAGAGTTTGACCCTTTCTGCTGGGGTGCTGATGAGCAGGCTCCCCCGCCCAACCCCGAACAAAACAACCCACCACCCCAGACCCCAACCAGACGGCCAGATCTCCCTCCTAGCCTCCAGCCCCAGGAAGCCAAGCGACAACAGAGGTGTGCTAAGACCCCTAGTCTCCCTCCGCCTGCTCCAATACAGTGTTGGTGCGTGTTGATGAGGTGTATTCGTGGTTGCGGTGAGCGGGCAGTGCAGGCATCATCTGGCCTATGCCAGCTGATGCCACCACACCACCCCACTTTACACCCACAGCCCTCAGTGTCTAAGTGAAGAGCGCACCAGTCTCCATCAAATACCAAGGAGACGCCGTGTCCCCACTGCTGTCCTGCAGAGGTCAGATCCCCGTCTATGAAATAATCAACATGACTGGCCGTGGATAGCACCTTCTCTACATGGAAGAGCTCGCTCTTGTC
Source organism: Nothobranchius furzeri (assembly GCF_043380555.1). Taxonomy (NCBI): domain Eukaryota; kingdom Metazoa; phylum Chordata; class Actinopteri; order Cyprinodontiformes; family Nothobranchiidae; genus Nothobranchius; species Nothobranchius furzeri. The sequence goes on along the minus strand of NC_091742.1, from coordinate 99,066,264 downwards.
ATCCATATACAGGAGGTTTCATCTTTAGGTGTTTGAATCGCTCTTAGTCCGACCGCCTCCCTGAGACCCTGCTGCCATGGAGCCCCTAACAGGGACTGATGGCCCAGACAACACAGCTTCCAGGAACATGGAGGTCCTCAAACCCTCCCACCACGATAAGGTGGCGATTCTGCAGGAGGGACGTTTATTTTTGTGTATTTTATAAATAGTTTTTTTATTTTATTTTATTTGATAGAAAAGACATAAGTTTTATAAAAATGTTGTTGTTCTTGCTTCTATGTTTTCTACTTGCTAGTGAAATCTAAACAGCTTCTCGGTTCTAAGTCACCAAGTGAGCCTAAACTTAAAAAGCAGTGATAGAATATGTGTGCATCTACTTTTTTTTAGAGATTTAATTTTCTTGACTTCCTCAGTAAAAAAAACTTTATCTTCTTCTTAAACATACCCCACCTCTTCTTCAGTCCCTTCAGGTGTTTTCCAGGTGTGACTGACGCTTTAGTCTGGCTTACCTGTGAGGACTCTGGTTCAGTCTCTCTGCCAGAAACCAGAGACCTCAGAGCTTTGGCTCCTGTGATGGAGGTTCCACTTTTATTTACTCCTGAACTCGTTCCTGTAGGAACTGATGATTTTTCTTTAACCGTACATCCATTATGTTTCCTCTGAGGATACGGGGTTGGCTCGTACGACATCCCGGAGGACATGCTTGGAAGGGCGTCGTCCACACTTGTCTTCTCATATGAAGATCTTCCATCTTCTTCCTCACCTGAACTTACGTTTTCAACGTTGCCTTCTTCTCTTCTCTGAGATGTTTTACCTTTCTCTACAAAATCCCGCAACCTTTGAGCTGCATTTGCATCTAATCCTAACCCATCGGCTAATCCTTCTTCAATATCTGACCATGTTATGTCCACATAAACCTCATCACCTGAGCTTAAAGATATTTCATCATCACTCTCACTCAGTTCCTCATCTGAGATTAAAGATTTTCCATCTTTCTCACTCAGTTCCTCATCTGAGATTAAAGATCTTCCATCTTTCTCACTCAGTTTCTCGTCTGAGATTAAAGATCTTCCATCTTTCTCACTCAGTTCCTCATCTGAGATTAAAGATCTTCCATCTTTCTCACTCAGTTCCTCTTTTGAGATTAAAGATCTTCCATCTTTCTCACTCAGTTCCTCTTCTGAGATTAAAGATCTTCCATCTTTCTCACTCAGTTCCTAGTCTGAGATTAAAGATCTTCCATCTTTCTCACTCAGTTCCTCGTCTGAGATTAAAGATCTTCCATCTTTCTCACTCAGTTTGTCATCTGAGATTAAAGATCTTCCATCTTTCTCACTCAGTTCCTCATCTGACATTAAAGATCTCATCTTTCTCACTCAGTTCCTCATCTGAGATTAAAGATCTTCCATCTTTCTCACTCAGTTCCTCATCTGAGATTAAAGATCTTCCATCTCATCCTCACTCAGTTCCTCGTCTGAGATTAAAGATCTTCCATCTTTCTCACTCAGTTCCTCTTCTGAGATTAAAGATCTTCCATCTTTCTCACTCAGTTCCTAGTCTGAGATTAAAGATCTTCCATCTTTCTCACTCAGTTCCTCGTCTGAGATTAAAGATCTTCCATCTTTCTCACTCAGTTCCTCATCTGAGATTAAAGATCTTCAATCTTTCTCACTGAGTTCCTCATCTGACATTAAAGATCTCATCTTTCTCACTCAGTTCCTCATCTGAGATTAAAGATCTTCCATCTTTCTCACTCAGTTCCTCATCTGAGATTAAAGATCTTCCATCTCATCCTCACTCAGTTCCTCATCTGAGATTAAAGGTCTTCCATCTTTCTCACTCAGTTCCTCATCTGAGATTAAAGATCTTCCATCTTTCTCACTCAGTTCCTCATCTGAGATTAAAGATCTTCCATCTTTCTCACTCAGTTCCTCATCTGAGATTAAAGATCTTCCATCTTTCTCACTCAGTTCCTAGTCTGAGTTTAAAGATCTTCCATCGTCATCCTCACTCAGTTCCTCATCTGAGATTAAAGATCTTCCATCTTTCTCACTCAGTTCCTCATCTGAGATTAAAGATCTTCCATCTTTCTCACTCAGTTCCTCATCTGAGATCAAAGATCTTGCAACTTTCTCACTCAGTTCCTCATCTGAGATTAAAGACCTTCCATCTTTCTCACTCAGTTCCTCGTCTGAGATTAAAGATCTTCCATCTTTCTCACTCAGTTCCTCATCTGAGATTAAAGATCTTCCATCTTTCTCACTCAGTTCCTCATCTGAGATTAAAAATCTTCCATCTTTCTCACTCAGTTCCTCATCTGAGATTAAGGATCTTGCATCGTCATCCTCACTCAGTTCCTCATCTGAGATTAAAGATTTTCCATCTTTCTCACTCAGTCCCTCATCTGAGATTAAAGATCTTCCATTTTTCTCATTCAGTTCCTCGTCTGAGATTAAAGATCTTCTCTCTTTCTCACTCAGTTCCTCGTCTGAGATTAAAGATCTTCCATCTTTCTCACTCAGTTCCTCATCTGAGATTAAAGATCTTCCATCTTTCTCACTCAGTTCCTCATCTGAGATTAAAGATCTTCCATCTTTCTCACTCAGTTCCTCATCTGAGATTAAAGATCTTCCATCTTTCTCACTCTGTTCCTCGTCTGAGATTAAACATCTTCTATCTTTCTCACTCAGTTCCTCATCTGAGATTAAAGATCTTCCATCTTTCTCACTCAGTTCCTCATCTGAGATTAAAAATCTTCCGTCGTCATCCTCGCTCAGTTCCTCATCTGAGATTAAAGATCTTCCATCTTTCTCACTCAGTTCCTCTTCTGAGATTAAAGATCTTCCATCTTTCTCACTCAGTTCCTAGTCTGAGATTAAAGATCTTCCATTGTCATCCTCACTCAGTTCCTCATCTGAGATTAAAGGTCTTCCATCTTTCTCACTCAGTTCCTCATCTGAGATTAAAGATCTTCCATCTTTCTCTCTCAGTTCCTCATCTGAGATTAAAGATCTCATCTTTCTCACTCAGTTCCTCATCTGAGATTAAAGATCTTCCATCTTTCTCACTCAGTTCCTCATCTGAGATTAAAGATCTTCCATCTTTCTCACTCAGTTCCTCATCTGAGATTAAGGATCTTGCATCGTCATCCTCACTCAGTTCCTCATCTGAGATTAAAGATTTTCCATCTTTCTCACTCAGTTCATCATCTGAGATTAAAGAACTTCCATCGTCATCCTCACTCAGTTCCTCATCTGAGATTAAAGATCTTCCATCTTTCTCACTCAGTCCCTCATCTGAGATTAAAGATCTTCCATCTTTCTCATTCAGTTCCTCGTCTGAGATTAAAGATCTTCTCTCTTTCTCACTCAGTTCCTCGTCTGAGATTAAAGATCTTCCATCTTTCTCACTCAGTTCCTCATCTGAGATTAAAGATCTTCCATCTTTCTCACTCAGTTCCTCATCTGAGATTAAAGATCTTCCATCTTTCTCACTCAGTTCCTCATCTGAGATTGAAGATCTTCCATCTTTCTCACTCTGTTCCTCGTCTGAGATTAAACATCTTCTATCTTTCTCACTCAGTTCCTCATCTGAGATTAAAGATCTTCCATCTTTCTCACTCAGTTCCTCATCTGAGATTAAAAATCTTCCGTCGTCATCCTCGCTCAGTTCCTCATCTGAGATTAAAGATCTTCCATCTTTCTCACTCAGTTCCTCTTCTGACATTAAAGATCTTCCATCTTTCTCACTCAGTTCCTAGTCTGAGATTAAAGATCTTCCATCGTCATCCTCACTCAGTTCCTCATCTGAGATTAAAGGTCTTCCATCTTTCTCACTCAGTTCCTCATCTGAGATTAAAGATCTTCCATCTTTCTCTCTCAGTTCCTCATCTGAGATTAAAGATCTCATCTTTCTCACTCAGTTCCTCATCTGAGATTAAAGATCTTCCATCTTTCTCACTCAGTTCCTCATCTGAGATTAAAGATCTTCCATCTTTCTCACTCAGTTCCTAGTCTGAGTTTAAAGATCTTCCATCATCATCCTCACTCTGTTCCTCGTCTGAGATTAAACATCTTCTATCTTTCTCACTCAGTTCCTCATCTGAGATTAAAGATCTTCCATCTTTCTCACTCAGTTCCTCATCTGAGATTAAAAATCTTCCGTCGTCATCCTCGCTCAGTTCCTCATCTGAGATTAAAGATCTTCCATCTTTCTCACTCAGTTCCTCTTCTGAGATTAAAGATCTTCCATCTTTCTCACTCAGTTCCTAGTCTGAGATTAAAGATCTTCCATCGTCATCCTCACTCAGTTCCTCATCTGAGATTAAAGGTCTTCCATCTTTCTCACTCAGTTCCTCATCTGAGATCAAAGATCTTCCATCTTTCTCACTCAGTTCCTCATCTGAGATTAAAGATCTTCCATCTTTCTCACTCAGTTCCTCATCTGAGATTGAAGATCTCATCTCTCTCACTCAGTTCCTCATCTGAGATTAAAGATCTTCCATCTTTCTCGCTCAGTTCCTCATCTGAGATTAAAAATCTTCCGTCGTCATCCTCGCTCAGTTCCTCATCTGAGATTAAAGATCTTCCATCTTTCTCACTCAGTTCCTCTTCTGAGATTAAAGATCTTCCATCGTTCTCACACAGTTCCTAGTCTGAGATTAAAGATCTTCCATCGTCATCCTCACTCAGTTCCTCATCTGAGATTAAAGGTCTTCCATCTTTCTCACTCAGTTCCTCATCTGAGATCAAAGATCTTCCATCTTTCTCACTCAGTTCCTCATTTGAGATTAAAGATCTTCCATCTTTCTCACTCAGTTCCTCATCTGAGATTAAGGATCTTGCATCGTCATCCTCACTCAGTTCCTCATCTGAGATTAAAGATTTTCCATCTTTCTCACTCAGTTCATCATCTGAGATTAAAGAACTTCCATCGTCATCCTCACTCAGTTCCTCATCTGAGATTAAAGATCTTCCATCTTTCTCACTCAGTCCCTCATCTGAGATTAAAGATCTTCCATCTTTCTCATTCAGTTCCTCGTCTAAGATTAAAGATCTTCTCTCTTTCTCACTCAGTTCCTCGTCTGAGATTAAAGATCTTCCATCTTTCTCACTCAGTTCCTCATCTGAGATTAAAGATCTTCCATCTTTCTCACTCAGTTCCTCATCTGAGATTAAAGATCTTCCATCTTTCTCACTCAGTTCCTCTTCTGAGATTAAAGATCTTCAATCTTTCTCACTGAGTTCCTCATCTGACATTAAAGATCTCATCTTTCTCACTCAGTTCCTCATCTGAGATTAAAGATCTTCCATCTTTCTCACTCAGTTCCTCATCTGAGATTAAAGATCTTCCATCTCATCCTCACTCAGTTCCTCATCTGAGATTAAAGGTCTTCCATCTTTCTCACTCAGTTCCTCATCTGAGATTAAAGATCTTCCATCTTTCTCACTCAGTTCCTCATCTGAGATTAAAGATCTTCCATCTTTCTCACTCAGTTCCTCATCTGAGATTAAAGATCTTCCATCTTTCTCACTCAGTTCCTAGTCTGAGTTTAAAGATCTTCCATCGTCATCCTCACTCAGTTCCTCATCTGAGATTAAAGATCTTCCATCTTTCTCACTCAGTTCCTCATCTGAGATTAAAGATCTTCCATCTTTCTCACTCAGTTCCTCATCTGAGATCAAAGATCTTGCAACTTTCTCACTCAGTTCCTCATCTGAGATTAAAGACCTTCCATCTTTCTCACTCAGTTCCTCGTCTGAGATTAAAGATCTTCCATCTTTCTCACTCAGTTCCTCATCTGAGATTAAAGATCTTCCATCTTTCTCACTCAGTTCCTCATCTGAGATTAACGATCTTCCATCTTTCTCACTCAGTTCCTCATCTGAGATTAAGGATCTTGCATCGTCATCCTCACTCAGTTCCTCATCTGAGATTAAAGATTTTCCATCTTTCTCACTCAGTCCCTCATCTGAGATTAAAGATCTTCCATTTTTCTCATTCAGTTCCTCGTCTGAGATTAAAGATCTTCTCTCTTTCTCACTCAGTTCCTCGTCTGAGATTAAAGATCTTCCATCTTTCTCACTCAGTTCCTCATCTGAGATTAAAGATCTTCCATCTTTCTCACGCAGTTCCTCATCTGAGATTAAAGATCTTCCATCTTTCTCACTCTGTTCCTCGTCTGAGATTAAACATCTTCTATCTTTCTCACTCAGTTCCTCATCTGAGATTAAAGATCTTCCATCTTTCTCACTCAGTTCCTCATCTGAGATTAAAAATCTTCCGTCGTCATCCTCGCTCAGTTCCTCATCTGAGATTAAAGATCTTCCATCTTTCTCACTCAGTTCCTCTTCTGAGATTAAAGATCTTCCATCTTTCTCACTCAGTTCCTAGTCTGAGATTAAAGATCTTCCATCGTCATCCTCACTCAGTTCCTCATCTGAGATTAAAGGTCTTCCATCTTTCTCACTCAGTTCCTCATCTGAGATTAAAGATCTTCCATCTTTCTCTCTCAGTTCCTCATCTGAGATTAAAGATCTCATCTTTCTCACTCAGTTCCTCATCTGAGATTAAAGATCTTCCATCTTTCTCACTCAGTTCCTCATCTGAGATTAAAGATCTTCCATCTTTCTCACTCAGTTCCTCATCTGAGATTAAGGATCTTGCATCGTCATCCTCACTCAGTTCCTCATCTGAGATTAAAGATTTTCCATCTTTCTCACTCAGTTCATCATCTGAGATTAAAGAACTTCCATCGTCATCCTCACTCAGTTCCTCATCTGAGATTAAAGATCTTCCATCTTTCTCACTCAGTCCCTCATCTGAGATTAAAGATCTTCCATCTTTCTCATTCAGTTCCTCGTCTGAGATTAAAGATCTTCTCTCTTTCTCACTCAGTTCCTCGTCTGAGATTAAAGATCTTCCATCTTTCTCACTCAGTTCCTCATCTGAGATTAAAGATCTTCCATCTTTCTCACTCAGTTCCTCATCTGAGATTAAAGATCTTCCATCTTTCTCACTCAGTTCCTCATCTGAGATTAAAGATCTTCCATCTTTCTCACTCTGTTCCTCGTCTGAGATTAAACATCTTTTATCTTTCTCACTCAGTTCCTCATCTGAGATTAAAGATCTTCCATCTTTCTCACTCAGTTCCTCATCTGAGATTAAAAATCTTCCGTCGTCATCCTCGCTCAGTTCCTCATCTGAGATTAAAGATCTTCCATCTTTCTCACTCGGTTCCTCTTCTGACATTAAAGATCTTCCATCTTTCTCACTCAGTTCCTAGTCTGAGATTAAAGATCTTCCATCGTCATCCTCACTCAGTTCCTCATCTGAGATTAAAGGTCTTCCATCTTTCTCACTCAGTTCCTCATCTGAGATTAAAGATCTTCCATCTTTCTCTCTCAGTTCCTCATCTGAGATTAAAGATCTCATCTTTCTCACTCAGTTCCTCATCTGAGATTAAAGATCTTCCATCTTTCTCACTCAGTTCCTCATCTGAGATTAAAGATCTTCCATCTTTCTCACTCAGTTCCTAGTCTGAGTTTAAAGATCTTCCATCGTCATCCTCACTCTGTTCCTCGTCTGAGATTAAACATCTTCTATCTTTCTCACTCAGTTCCTCATCTGAGATTAAAGATCTTCCATCTTTCTCACTCAGTTCCTCATCTGAGATTAAAAATCTTCCGTCGTCATCCTCGCTCAGTTCCTCATCTGAGATTAAAGATCTTCCATCTTTCTCACTCAGTTCCTCTTCTGAGATTAAAGATCTTCCATCTTTCTCACTCAGTTCCTAGTCTGAGATTAAAGATCTTCCATCGTCATCCTCACTCAGTTCCTCATCTGAGATTAAAGGTCTTCCATCTTTCTCACTCAGTTCCTCATCTGAGATCAAAGATCTTCCATCTTTCTCACTCAGTTCCTCATCTGAGATTAAAGATCTTCCATCTTTCTCACTCAGTTCCTCATCTGAGATTAAAGATCTCATCTCTCTCACTCAGTTCCTCATCTGAGATTAAAGATCTTCCATCTTTCTCACTCAGTTCCTCATCTGAGATTAAAAATCTTCCGTCGTCATCCTCGCTCAGTTCCTCATCTGAGATTAAAGATCTTCCATCTTTCTCACTCAGTTCCTCTTCTGAGATTAAAGATCTTCCATCTTTCTCACACAGTTCCTAGTCTGAGATTAAAGATCTTCCATCGTCATCCTCACTCAGTTCCTCATCTGAGATTAAAGGTCTTCCATCTTTCTCGCTCAGTTCCTCATCTGAGATCAAAGATCTTCCATCTTTCTCACTCAGTTCCTCATTTGAGATTAAAGATCTTCCATCTTTCTCACTCAGTTCCTCATCTGAGATTAAGGATCTTGCATCGTCATCCTCACTCAGTTCCTCATCTGAGATTAAAGATTTTCCATCTTTCTCACTCAGTTCATCATCTGAGATTAAGGATCTTGCATCGTCATCCTCACTCAGTTCCTCATCTGAGATTAAAGATTTTCCATCTTTCTCACTCAGTCCCTCATCTGAGATTAAAGATCTTCCATTTTTCTCATTCAGTTCCTCGTCTGAGATTAAAGATCTTCTCTCTTTCTCACTCAGTTCCTCGTCTGAGATTAAAGATCTTCCATCTTTCTCACTCAGTTCCTCATCTGAGATTAAAGATCTTCCATCTTTCTCACTCAGTTCCTAGTCTGAGTTTAAAGATCTTCCATCGTCATCCTCACTCAGTTCCTCATCTGAGATTAAAGGTCTTCCATCTTTCTCACTCAGTTCCTCATCTGAGATCAAAGATCTTCCATCTTTCTCACTCAGTTCCTCATCTGAGATTAAAAATCTTCCGTCGTCATCCTCGCTCAGTTCCTCATCTGAGATTAAAGATCTTCCATCTTTCTCACTCAGTTCCTCTTCTGAGATTAAAGATCTTCCATCTTTCTCACTCAGTTCCTAGTCTGAGATTAAAGATCTTCCATCGTCATCCTCACTCAGTTCCTCATCTGAGATTAAAGGTCTTCCATCTTTCTCACTCAGTTCCTCATCTGAGATCAAAGATCTTCCATCTTTCTCACTCAGTTCCTCATCTGAGATTAAAGATCTTCCATCTTTCTCACTCAGTTCCTCATCTGAGATTAAAGATCTCATCTCTCTCACTCAGTTCCTCATCTGAGATTAAAGATCTTCCATCTTTCTCACTCAGTTCCTCATCTGAGATTAAAAATCTTCCGTCGTCATCCTCGCTCAGTTCCTCATCTGAGATTAAAGATCTTCCATCTTTCTCACTCAGTTCCTCTTCTGAGATTAAAGATCTTCCATCTTTCTCACACAGTTCCTAGTCTGAGATTAAAGATCTTCCATCGTCATCCTCACTCAGTTCCTCATCTGAGATTAAAGGTCTTCCATCTTTCTCGCTCAGTTCCTCATCTGAGATCAAAGATCTTCCATCTTTCTCACTCAGTTCCTCATTTGAGATTAAAGATCTTCCATCTTTCTCACTCAGTTCCTCATCTGAGATTAAGGATCTTGCATCGTCATCCTCACTCAGTTCCTCATCTGAGATTAAAGATTTTCCATCTTTCTCACTCAGTTCATCATCTGAGATTAAGGATCTTGCATCGTCATCCTCACTCAGTTCCTCATCTGAGATTAAAGATTTTCCATCTTTCTCACTCAGTCCCTCATCTGAGATTAAAGATCTTCCATTTTTCTCATTCAGTTCCTCGTCTGAGATTAAAGATCTTCTCTCTTTCTCACTCAGTTCCTCGTCTGAGATTAAAGATCTTCCATCTTTCTCACTCAGTTCCTCATCTGAGATTAAAGATCTTCCATCTTTCTCACTCAGTTCCTAGTCTGAGTTTAAAGATCTTCCATCGTCATCCTCACTCAGTTCCTCATCTGAGATTAAAGATCTTCCATCTTTCTCACTCAGTTCCTCATCTGAGATTAAAGATCTTCCATCTTTCTCACTCAGTTCCTCATCTGAGATCAAAGATCTTGCAACTTTCTCACTCAGTTCCTCATCTGAGATTAAAGACCTTCCATCTTTCTCACTCAGTTCCTTGTCTGAGATTAAAGATCTTCCATCTTTCTCACTCAGTTCCTCATCTGAGATTAAAGATCTTCCATCTTTCTCACTCAGTTCCTCATCTGAGATTAAAGATCTTCCATCTTTCTCACTCAGTTCCTCATCTGAGATTAAGGATCTTGCATCGTCATCCTCACTCAGTTCCTCATCTGAGATTAAAGATTTTCCATCTTTCTCACTCAGTCCCTCATCTGAGATTAAAGATCTTCCATTTTTCTCATTCAGTTCCTCGTCTGAGATTAAAGATCTTCTCTCTTTCTCACTCAGTTCCTCGTCTGAGATTAAAGATCTTCCATCTTTCTCACTCAGTTCCTCATCTGAGATTAAAGATCTTCCATCTTTCTCACTCAGTTCCTCATCTGAGATTAAAGATCTTCCATCTTTCTCACTCAGTTCCTCATCTGAGATTAAAGATCTTCCATCTTTCTCACTCTGTTCCTCGTCTGAGATTAAACATCTTCTATCTTTCTCACTCAGTTCCTCATCTGAGATTAAAGATCTTCCATCTTTCTCACTCAGTTCCTCATCTGAGATTAAAAATCTTCCGTCGTCATCCTCGCTCAGTTCCTCATCTGAGATTAAAGATCTTCCATCTTTCTCACTCAGTTCCTCTTCTGAGATTAAAGATCTTCCATCTTTCTCACTCAGTTCCTAGTCTGAGATTAAAGATCTTCCATTGTCATCCTCACTCAGTTCCTCATCTGAGATTAAAGGTCTTCCATCTTTCTCACTCAGTTCCTCATCTGAGATTAAAGATCTTCCATCTTTCTCTCTCAGTTCCTCATCTGAGATTAAAGATCTCATCTTTCTCACTCAGTTCCTCATCTGAGATTAAAGATCTTCCATCTTTCTCACTCAGTTCCTCATCTGAGATTAAAGATCTTCCATCTTTCTCACTCAGTTCCTCATCTGAGATTAAGGATCTTGCATCGTCATCCTCACTCAGTTCCTCATCTGAGATTAAAGATTTTCCATCTTTCTCACTCAGTTCATCATCTGAGATTAAAGAACTTCCATCGTCATCCTCACTCAGTTCCTCATCTGAGATTAAAGATCTTCCATCTTTCTCACTCAGTCCCTCATCTGAGATTAAAGATCTTCCATCTTTCTCATTCAGTTCCTCGTCTGAGATTAAAGATCTTCTCTCTTTCTCACTCAGTTCCTCGTCTGAGATTAAAGATCTTCCATCTTTCTCACTCAGTTCCTCATCTGAGATTAAAGATCTTCCATCTTTCTCACTCAGTTCCTCATCTGAGATTAAAGATCTTCCATCTTTCTCACTCAGTTCCTCATCTGAGATTGAAGATCTTCCATCTTTCTCACTCTGTTCCTCGTCTGAGATTAAACATCTTCTATCTTTCTCACTCAGTTCCTCATCTGAGATTAAAGATCTTCCATCTTTCTCACTCAGTTCCTCATCTGAGATTAAAAATCTTCCGTCGTCATCCTCGCTCAGTTCCTCATCTGAGATTAAAGATCTTCCATCTTTCTCACTCAGTTCCTCTTCTGACATTAAAGATCTTCCATCTTTCTCACTCAGTTCCTAGTCTGAGATTAAAGATCTTCCATCGTCATCCTCACTCAGTTCCTCATCTGAGATTAAAGGTCTTCCATCTTTCTCACTCAGTTCCTCATCTGAGATTAAAGATCTTCCATCTTTCTCTCTCAGTTCCTCATCTGAGATTAAAGATCTCATCTTTCTCACTCAGTTCCTCATCTGAGATTAAAGATCTTCCATCTTTCTCACTCAGTTCCTCATCTGAGATTAAAGATCTTCCATCTTTCTCACTCAGTTCCTAGTCTGAGTTTAAAGATCTTCCATCATCATCCTCACTCTGTTCCTCGTCTGAGATTAAACATCTTCTATCTTTCTCACTCAGTTCCTCATCTGAGATTAAAGATCTTCCATCTTTCTCACTCAGTTCCTCATCTGAGATTAAAAATCTTCCGTCGTCATCCTCGCTCAGTTCCTCATCTGAGATTAAAGATCTTCCATCTTTCTCACTCAGTTCCTCTTCTGAGATTAAAGATCTTCCATCTTTCTCACTCAGTTCCTAGTCTGAGATTAAAGATCTTCCATCGTCATCCTCACTCAGTTCCTCATCTGAGATTAAAGGTCTTCCATCTTTCTCACTCAGTTCCTCATCTGAGATCAAAGATCTTCCATCTTTCTCACTCAGTTCCTCATCTGAGATTAAAGATCTTCCATCTTTCTCACTCAGTTCCTCATCTGAGATTGAAGATCTCATCTCTCTCACTCAGTTCCTCATCTGAGATTAAAGATCTTCCATCTTTCTCGCTCAGTTCCTCATCTGAGATTAAAAATCTTCCGTCGTCATCCTCGCTCAGTTCCTCATCTGAGATTAAAGATCTTCCATCTTTCTCACTCAGTTCCTCTTCTGAGATTAAAGATCTTCCATCGTTCTCACACAGTTCCTAGTCTGAGATTAAAGATCTTCCATCGTCATCCTCACTCAGTTCCTCATCTGAGATTAAAGGTCTTCCATCTTTCTCACTCAGTTCCTCATCTGAGATCAAAGATCTTCCATCTTTCTCACTCAGTTCCTCATTTGAGATTAAAGATCTTCCATCTTTCTCACTCAGTTCCTCATCTGAGATTAAGGATCTTGCATCGTCATCCTCACTCAGTTCCTCATCTGAGATTAAAGATTTTCCATCTTTCTCACTCAGTTCATCATCTGAGATTAAAGAACTTCCATCGTCATCCTCACTCAGTTCCTCATCTGAGATTAAAGATCTTCCATCTTTCTCACTCAGTCCCTCATCTGAGATTAAAGATCTTCCATCTTTCTCATTCAGTTCCTCGTCTAAGATTAAAGATCTTCTCTCTTTCTCACTCAGTTCCTCGTCTGAGATTAAAGATCTTCCATCTTTCTCACTCAGTTCCTCATCTGAGATTAAAGATCTTCCATCTTTCTCACTCAGTTCCTCATCTGAGATTAAAGATCTTCCATCTTTCTCACTCAGTTCCTCTTCTGAGATTAAAGATCTTCAATCTTTCTCACTGAGTTCCTCATCTGACATTAAAGATCTCATCTTTCTCACTCAGTTCCTCATCTGAGATTAAAGATCTTCCATCTTTCTCACTCAGTTCCTCATCTGAGATTAAAGATCTTCCATCTCATCCTCACTCAGTTCCTCATCTGAGATTAAAGGTCTTCCATCTTTCTCACTCAGTTCCTCATCTGAGATTAAAGATCTTCCATCTTTCTCACTCAGTTCCTCATCTGAGATTAAAGATCTTCCATCTTTCTCACTCAGTTCCTCATCTGAGATTAAAGATCTTCCATCTTTCTCACTCAGTTCCTAGTCTGAGTTTAAAGATCTTCCATCGTCATCCTCACTCAGTTCCTCATCTGAGATTAAAGATCTTCCATCTTTCTCACTCAGTTCCTCATCTGAGATTAAAGATCTTCCATCTTTCTCACTCAGTTCCTCATCTGAGATCAAAGATCTTGCAACTTTCTCACTCAGTTCCTCATCTGAGATTAAAGACCTTCCATCTTTCTCACTCAGTTCCTCGTCTGAGATTAAAGATCTTCCATCTTTCTCACTCAGTTCCTCATCTGAGATTAAAGATCTTCCATCTTTCTCACTCAGTTCCTCATCTGAGATTAACGATCTTCCATCTTTCTCACTCAGTTCCTCATCTGAGATTAAGGATCTTGCATCGTCATCCTCACTCAGTTCCTCATCTGAGATTAAAGATTTTCCATCTTTCTCACTCAGTCCCTCATCTGAGATTAAAGATCTTCCATTTTTCTCATTCAGTTCCTCGTCTGAGATTAAAGATCTTCTCTCTTTCTCACTCAGTTCCTCGTCTGAGATTAAAGATCTTCCATCTTTCTCACTCAGTTCCTCATCTGAGATTAAAGATCTTCCATCTTTCTCACGCAGTTCCTCATCTGAGATTAAAGATCTTCCATCTTTCTCACTCTGTTCCTCGTCTGAGATTAAACATCTTCTATCTTTCTCACTCAGTTCCTCATCTGAGATTAAAGATCTTCCATCTTTCTCACTCAGTTCCTCATCTGAGATTAAAAATCTTCCGTCGTCATCCTCGCTCAGTTCCTCATCTGAGATTAAAGATCTTCCATCTTTCTCACTCAGTTCCTCTTCTGAGATTAAAGATCTTCCATCTTTCTCACTCAGTTCCTAGTCTGAGATTAAAGATCTTCCATCGTCATCCTCACTCAGTTCCTCATCTGAGATTAAAGGTCTTCCATCTTTCTCACTCAGTTCCTCATCTGAGATTAAAGATCTTCCATCTTTCTCTCTCAGTTCCTCATCTGAGATTAAAGATCTCATCTTTCTCACTCAGTTCCTCATCTGAGATTAAAGATCTTCCATCTTTCTCACTCAGTTCCTCATCTGAGATTAAAGATCTTCCATCTTTCTCACTCAGTTCCTCATCTGAGATTAAGGATCTTGCATCGTCATCCTCACTCAGTTCCTCATCTGAGATTAAAGATTTTCCATCTTTCTCACTCAGTTCATCATCTGAGATTAAAGAACTTCCATCGTCATCCTCACTCAGTTCCTCATCTGAGATTAAAGATCTTCCATCTTTCTCACTCAGTCCCTCATCTGAGATTAAAGATCTTCCATCTTTCTCATTCAGTTCCTCGTCTGAGATTAAAGATCTTCTCTCTTTCTCACTCAGTTCCTCGTCTGAGATTAAAGATCTTCCATCTTTCTCACTCAGTTCCTCATCTGAGATTAAAGATCTTCCATCTTTCTCACTCAGTTCCTCATCTGAGATTAAAGATCTTCCATCTTTCTCACTCAGTTCCTCATCTGAGATTAAAGATCTTCCATCTTTCTCACTCTGTTCCTCGTCTGAGATTAAACATCTTCTATCTTTCTCACTCAGTTCCTCATCTGAGATTAAAGATCTTCCATCTTTCTCACTCAGTTCCTCATCTGAGATTAAAAATCTTCCGTCGTCATCCTCGCTCAGTTCCTCATCTGAGATTAAAGATCTTCCATCTTTCTCACTCAGTTCCTCTTCTGACATTAAAGATCTTCCATCTTTCTCACTCAGTTCCTAGTCTGAGATTAAAGATCTTCCATCGTCATCCTCACTCAGTTCCTCATCTGAGATTAAAGGTCTTCCATCTTTCTCACTCAGTTCCTCATCTGAGATTAAAGATCTTCCATCTTTCTCTCTCAGTTCCTCATCTGAGATTAAAGATCTCATCTTTCTCACTCAGTTCCTCATCTGAGATTAAAGATCTTCCATCTTTCTCACTCAGTTCCTCATCTGAGATTAAAGATCTTCCATCTTTCTCACTCAGTTCCTAGTCTGAGTTTAAAGATCTTCCATCGTCATCCTCACTCTGTTCCTCGTCTGAGATTAAACATCTTCTATCTTTCTCACTCAGTTCCTCATCTGAGATTAAAGATCTTCCATCTTTCTCACTCAGTTCCTCATCTGAGATTAAAAATCTTCCGTCGTCATCCTCGCTCAGTTCCTCATCTGAGATTAAAGATCTTCCATCTTTCTCACTCAGTTCCTCTTCTGAGATTAAAGATCTTCCATCTTTCTCACTCAGTTCCTAGTCTGAGATTAAAGATCTTCCATCGTCATCCTCACTCAGTTCCTCATCTGAGATTAAAGGTCTTCCATCTTTCTCACTCAGTTCCTCATCTGAGATCAAAGATCTTCCATCTTTCTCACTCAGTTCCTCATCTGAGATTAAAGATCTTCCATCTTTCTCACTCAGTTCCTCATCTGAGATTAAAGATCTCATCTCTCTCACTCAGTTCCTCATCTGAGATTAAAGATCTTCCATCTTTCTCACTCAGTTCCTCATCTGAGATTAAAAATCTTCCGTCGTCATCCTCGCTCAGTTCCTCATCTGAGATTAAAGATCTTCCATCTTTCTCACTCAGTTCCTCTTCTGAGATTAAAGATCTTCCATCTTTCTCACACAGTTCCTAGTCTGAGATTAAAGATCTTCCATCGTCATCCTCACTCAGTTCCTCATCTGAGATTAAAGGTCTTCCATCTTTCTCGCTCAGTTCCTCATCTGAGATCAAAGATCTTCCATCTTTCTCACTCAGTTCCTCATTTGAGATTAAAGATCTTCCATCTTTCTCACTCAGTTCCTCATCTGAGATTAAGGATCTTGCATCGTCATCCTCACTCAGTTCCTCATCTGAGATTAAAGATTTTCCATCTTTCTCACTCAGTTCATCATCTGAGATTAAAGAACTTTCATCGTCATCCTCACTCAGTTCCTCATCTGAGATTAAAGATCTTCCATCTTTCTCACTCAGTCCCTCATCTGAGATTAAAGATCTTCCATCTTTCTCATTCAGTTCCTCGTCTAAGATTAAAGATCTTCTCTCTTTCTCACTCAGTTCCTCGTCTGAGATTAAAGATCTTCCATCTTTCTCACTCAGTTCCTCATCTGAGATTAAAGATCTTCCATCTTTCTCACTCAGTTCCTCATCTGAGATTAAAGATCTTCCATCTTTCTCACTCAGTTCCTCATCTGAGATTAAAGATCTTCAATCTTTCTCACTGAGTTCCTCATCTGACATTAAAGATCTCATCTTTCTCACTCAGTTCCTCATCTGAGATTAAAGATCTTCCATCTTTCTCACTCAGTTCCTCATCTGAGATTAAAGATCTTCCATCTCATCCTCACTCAGTTCCTCATCTGAGATTAAAGGTCTTCCATCTTTCTCACTCAGTTCCTCATCTGAGATTAAAGATCTTCCATCTTTCTCACTCAGTTCCTCATCTGAGATTAAAGATCTT
Organism: Nothobranchius furzeri; assembly: GCF_043380555.1. Taxonomy (NCBI): domain Eukaryota; kingdom Metazoa; phylum Chordata; class Actinopteri; order Cyprinodontiformes; family Nothobranchiidae; genus Nothobranchius; species Nothobranchius furzeri. Next base: position 99,049,394 of record NC_091742.1, on the reverse strand, counting down.
CCATCTTTCTCACTCAGTTCCTCATCTGAGATTAAAGATCTTCCATCTTTCTCACTCAGTTCCTAGTCTGAGTTTAAAGATCTTCCATCGTCATCCTCACTCAGTTCCTCATCTGAGATTAAAGATCTTCCATCTTTCTCACTCAGTTCCTCATCTGAGATTAAAGATCTTCCATCTTTCTCACTCAGTTCCTCATCTGAGATCAAAGATCTTGCAACTTTCTCACTCAGTTCCTCATCTGAGATTAAAGACCTTCCATCTTTCTCACTCAGTTCCTCGTCTGAGATTAAAGATCTTCCATCTTTCTCACTCAGTTCCTCATCTGAGATTAAAGATCTTCCATCTTTCTCACTCAGTTCCTCATCTGAGATTAAAGATCTTCCATCTTTCTCACTCAGTTCCTCATCTGAGATTAAGGATCTTGCATCGTCATCCTCACTCAGTTCCTCATCTGAGATTAAAGATTTTCCATCTTTCTCACTCAGTCCCTCATCTGAGATTAAAGATCTTCCATTTTTCTCATTCAGTTCCTCGTCTGAGATTAAAGATCTTCTCTCTTTCTCACTCAGTTCCTCGTCTGAGATTAAAGATCTTCCATCTTTCTCACTCAGTTCCTCATCTGAGATTAAAGATCTTCCATCTTTCTCACTCAGTTCCTCATCTGAGATTAAAGATCTTCCATCTTTCTCACTCAGTTCCTCATCTGAGATTAAAGATCTTCCATCTTTCTCACTCTGTTCCTCGTCTGAGATTAAACATCTTCTATCTTTCTCACTCAGTTCCTCATCTGAGATTAAAGATCTTCCATCTTTCTCACTCAGTTCCTCATCTGAGATTAAAAATCTTCCGTCGTCATCCTCGCTCAGTTCCTCATCTGAGATTAAAGATCTTCCATCTTTCTCACTCAGTTCCTCTTCTGAGATTAAAGATCTTCCATCTTTCTCACTCAGTTCCTAGTCTGAGATTAAAGATCTTCCATCGTCATCCTCACTCAGTTCCTCATCTGAGATTAAAGGTCTTCCATCTTTCTCACTCAGTTCCTCATCTGAGATTAAAGATCTTCCATCTTTCTCTCTCAGTTCCTCATCTGAGATTAAAGATCTCATCTTTCTCACTCAGTTCCTCATCTGAGATTAAAGATCTTCCATCTTTCTCACTCAGTTCCTCATCTGAGATTAAAGATCTTCCATCTTTCTCACTCAGTTCCTCATCTGAGATTAAGGATCTTGCATCGTCATCCTCACTCAGTTCCTCATCTGAGATTAAAGATTTTCCATCTTTCTCACTCAGTTCATCATCTGAGATTAAAGAACTTCCATCGTCATCCTCACTCAGTTCCTCATCTGAGATTAAAGATCTTCCATCTTTCTCACTCAGTCCCTCATCTGAGATTAAAGATCTTCCATCTTTCTCATTCAGTTCCTCGTCTGAGATTAAAGATCTTCTCTCTTTCTCACTCAGTTCCTCGTCTGAGATTAAAGATCTTCCATCTTTCTCACTCAGTTCCTCATCTGAGATTAAAGATCTTCCATCTTTCTCACTCAGTTCCTCATCTGAGATTAAAGATCTTCCATCTTTCTCACTCAGTTCCTCATCTGAGATTAAAGATCTTCCATCTTTCTCACTCTGTTCCTCGTCTGAGATTAAACATCTTCTATCTTTCTCACTCAGTTCCTCATCTGAGATTAAAGATCTTCCATCTTTCTCACTCAGTTCCTCATCTGAGATTAAAAATCTTCCGTCGTCATCCTCGCTCAGTTCCTCATCTGAGATTAAAGATCTTCCATCTTTCTCACTCAGTTCCTCTTCTGACATTAAAGATCTTCCATCTTTCTCACTCAGTTCCTAGTCTGAGATTAAAGATCTTCCATCGTCATCCTCACTCAGTTCCTCATCTGAGATTAAAGGTCTTCCATCTTTCTCACTCAGTTCCTCATCTGAGATTAAAGATCTTCCATCTTTCTCTCTCAGTTCCTCATCTGAGATTAAAGATCTCATCTTTCTCACTCAGTTCCTCATCTGAGATTAAAGATCTTCCATTTTTCTCACTCAGTTCCTCATCTGAGATTAAAGATCTTCCATCTTTCTCACTCAGTTCCTAGTCTGAGTTTAAAGATCTTCCATCGTCATCCTCACTCTGTTCCTCGTCTGAGATTAAACATCTTCTATCTTTCTCACTCAGTTCCTCATCTGAGATTAAAGATCTTCCATCTTTCTCACTCAGTTCCTCATCTGAGATTAAAAATCTTCTGTCGTCATCCTCGCTCAGTTCCTCATCTGAGATTAAAGATCTTCCATCTTTCTCACTCAGTTCCTCTTCTGAGATTAAAGATCTTCCATCTTTCTCACTCAGTTCCTAGTCTGAGATTAAAGATCTTCCATCGTCATCCTCACTCAGTTCCTCATCTGAGATTAAAGGTCTTCCATCTTTCTCACTCAGTTCCTCAACTGAGATCAAAGATCTTCCATCTTTCTCACTCAGTTCCTCATCTGAGATTAAAGATCTTCCATCTTTCTCACTCAGTTCCTCATCTGACATTAAAGATCTCATCTCTCTCACTCAGTTCCTCATCTGAGATTAAAGATCTTCCATCTTTCTCACTCAGTTCCTCATCTGAGATTAAAAATCTTCCGTCGTCATCCTCGCTCAGTTCCTCATCTGAGATTAAAGATCTTCCATCTTTCTCACTCAGTTCCTCTTCTGAGATTAAAGATCTTCCATCTTTCTCACACAGTTCCTAGTCTGAGATTAAAGATCTTCCATCGTCATCCTCACTCAGTTCCTCATCTGAGATTAAAGGTCTTCCATCTTTCTCACTCAGTTCCTCATCTGAGATCAAAGATCTTCCATCTTTCTCACTCAGTTCCTCATTTGAGATTAAAGATCTTCCATCTTTCTCACTCAGTTCCTCATCTGAGATTAAGGATCTTGCATCGTCATCCTCACTCAGTTCCTCATCTGAGATTAAAGATTTTCCAACTTTCTCACTCAGTTCATCATCTGAGATTAAAGAACTTCCATCGTCATCCTCACTCAGTTCCTCATCTGAGATTAAAGATCTTCCATCTTTCTCACTCAGTCCCTCATCTGAGATTAAAGATCTTCCATCTTTCTCATTCAGTTCCTCATCTGAGAGTAAAGATCTTCTCTCTTTCTCACTCAGTTCCTCGTCTGAGATTAAAGATCTTCCATCTTTCTCACTCAGTTCCTCATCTGAGATTAAAGATCTTCCATCTTTCTCACTCAGTTCCTCATCTGAGATTAAAGATCTTCCATCTTTCTCACTCAGTTCCTCATCTGAGATTAAAGATCTTCCATCTTTCTCACTCTGTTCCTCGTCTGAGATTAAACATCTTCTATCTTTCTCACTCAGTTCCTCATCTGAGATTAAAGATCTTCCATCTTTCTCACTCAGTTCCTCATCTGAGATTAAAAATCTTCCGTCGTCATCCTCGCTCAGTTCCTCATCTGAGATTAAACATCTTCTATCTTTCTCACTCAGTTCCTCTTCTGAGATTAAAGATCTTCCATCTTTCTCACTCAGTTCCTAGTCTGAGATTAAAGATCTTCCATCGTCATCCTCACTCAGTTCCTCATCTGAGATTAAAGGTCTTCCATCTTTCTCACTCAGTTCCTCATCTGAGATTAAAGATCTTCCATCTTTCTCTCTCAGTTCCTCATCTGAGATTAAAGATCTCATCTTTCTCACTCAGTTCCTCATCTGAGATTAAAGATCTTCCATCTTTCTCACTCAGTTCCTCATCTGAGATTAAAGATCTTCCATCTTTCTCACTCAGTTCCTAGTCTGAGTTTAAAGATCTTCCATCGTCATCCTCACTCTGTTCCTCTTCTGAGATTAAACATCTTCTATCTTTCTCACTCAGTTCCTCATCTGAGATTAAAGATCTTCCATCTTTCTCACTCAGTTCCTCATCTGAGATTAAAAATCTTCCGTCGTCATCCTCGCTCAGTTCCTCATCTGAGATTAAAGATCTTCCATCTTTCTCACTCAGTTCCTCTTCTGAGATTAAAGATCTTCCATCTTTCTCACTCAGTTCCTAGTCTGAGATTAAAGATCTTCCATCGTCATCCTCACTCAGTTCCTCATCTGAGATTAAAGGTCTTCCATCTTTCTCACTCAGTTCCTCATCTGAGATCAAAGATCTTCCATCTTTCTCACTCAGTTCCTCATCTGAGATTAAAGATCTTCCATCTTTCTCACTCAGTTCCTCATCTGAGATTAAAGATCTCATCTCTCTCACTCAGTTCCTCATCTGAGATTAAAGATCTTCCATCTTTCTCACTCAGTTCCTCATCTGAGATTAAAAATCTTCCGTCGTCATCCTCGCTCAGTTCCTCATCTGAGATTAAAGATCTTCCATCTTTCTCACTCAGTTCCTCTTCTGAGATTAAAGATCTTCCATCTTTCTCACTCAGTTCCTAGTCTGAGATTAAAGAACTTCCATCGTCATCCTCACTCAGTTCCTCATCTGAGATTAAAGGTCTTCCATCTTTCTCACTCAGTTCCTCATCTGAGATCAAAGATCTTCCATGTTTCTCACTCAGTTCCTCATCTGAGATTAAAGATCTTCCATCTTTCTCACTCAGTTCCTAATCTGAGATTAAAGATCTTCTATCTTTCTCACTCAGTTCCTCATCTGAGATTAAAGATCTTCCATCTTTCTCACTCTGTTCCTCGTCTGAGATTAAACATCTTCTATCTTTCTCACTCAGTTCCTCATCTGAGATTAAAGATCTTCCATCTTTCTCACTCAGTTCCTCATCTGAGATTAAAGATCTTCCATCTCATCCTCACTCAGTTCCTCATCTGAGATTAAAGGTCTTCCATCTTTCTCACTCAGTTCCTCATCTGAGATTAAAGATCTTCCATCTTTCTCACTCAGTTCCTCATCTGAGATTAAAGATCTTCCATCTTTCTCACTCAGTTCCTCATCTGAGATTAAAGATCTTCCATCTTTCTCACTCAGTTCCTAGTCTGAGTTTAAAGATCTTCCATCGTCATCCTCACTCAGTTCCTCATCTGAGATTAAAGATCTTCCATCTTTCTCACTCAGTTCCTCATCTGAGATTAAAGATCTTCCATCTTTCTCACTCAGTTCCTCATCTGAGATCAAAGATCTTGCAACTTTCTCACTCAGTTCCTCATCTGAGATTAAAGACCTTCCATCTTTCTCACTCAGTTCCTCGTCTGAGATTAAAGATCTTCCATCTTTCTCACTCAGTTCCTCATCTGAGATTAAAGATCTTCCATCTTTCTCACTCAGTTCCTCATCTGAGATTAAAGATCTTCCATCTTTCTCACTCAGTTCCTCATCCGAGATTAAGGATCTTGCATCGTCATCCTCACTCAGTTCCTCATCTGAGATTAAAGATTTTCCATCTTTCTCACTCAGTCCCTCATCTGAGATTAAAGATCTTCCATTTTTCTCATTCAGTTCCTCGTCTGAGATTAAAGATCTTCTCTCTTTCTCACTCAGTTCCTCGTCTGAGATTAAAGATCTTCCATCTTTCTCACTCAGTTCCTCATCTGAGATTAAAGATCTTCCATCTTTCTCACTCAGTTCCTCATCTGAGATTAAAGATCTTCCATCTTTCTCACTCAGTTCCTCATCTGAGATTAAAGATCTTCCATCTTTCTCACTCTGTTCCTCGTCTGAGATTAAACATCTTCTATCTTTCTCACTCAGTTCCTCATCTGAGATTAAAGATCTTCCATCTTTCTCACTCAGTTCCTCATCTGAGATTAAAAATCTTCCGTCGTCATCCTCGCTCAGTTCCTCATCTGAGATTAAAGATCTTCCATCTTTCTCACTCAGTTCCTCTTCTGAGATTAAAGATCTTCCATCTTTCTCACTCAGTTCCTAGTCTGAGATTAAAGATCTTCCATCGTCATCCTCACTCAGTTCCTCATCTGAGATTAAAGGTCTTCCATCTTTCTCACTCAGTTCCTCATCTGAGATTAAAGATCTTCCATCTTTCTCTCTCAGTTCCTCATCTGAGATTAAAGATCTCATCTTTCTCACTCAGTTCCTCATCTGAGATTAAAGATCTTCCATCTTTCTCACTCAGTTCCTCATCTGAGATTAAAGATCTTCCATCTTTCTCACTCAATTCCTCATCTGAGATTAAGGATCTTGCATCGTCATCCTCACTCAGTTCCTCATCTGAGATTAAAGATTTTCCATCTTTCTCACTCAGTTCATCATCTGAGATTAAAGAACTTCCATCGTCATCCTCACTCAGTTCCTCATCTGAGATTAAAGATCTTCCATCTTTCTCACTCAGTCCCTCATCTGAGATTAAAGATCTTCCATCTTTCTCATTCAGTTCCTCGTCTGAGATTAAAGATCTTCTCTCTTTCTCACTCAGTTCCTCGTCTGAGATTAAAGATCTTCCATCTTTCTCACTCAGTTCCTCATCTGAGATTAAAGATCTTCCATCTTTCTCACTCAGTTCCTCATCTGAGATTAAAGATCTTCCATCTTTCTCACTCAGTTCCTCATCTGAGATTAAAGATCTTCCATCTTTCTCACTCTGTTCCTCGTCTGAGATTAAACATCTTCTATCTTTCTCACTCAGTTCCTCATCTGAGATTAAAAATCTTCCGTCGTCATCCTCGCTCAGTTCCTCATCTGAGATTAAAGATCTTCCATCTTTCTCACTCAGTTCCTCTTCTGACATTAAAGATCTTCCATCTTTCTCACTCAGTTCCTAGTCTGAGATTAAAGATCTTCCATCGTCATCCTCACTCAGTTCCTCATCTGAGATTAAAGGTCTTCCATCTTTCTCACTCAGTTCCTCATCTGAGATTAAAGATCTTCCATCTTTCTCTCTCAGTTCCTCATCTGAGATTAAAGATCTCATCTTTCTCACTCAGTTCCTCATCTGAGATTAAAGATCTTCCATTTTTCTCACTCAGTTCCTCATCTGAGATTAAAGATCTTCCATCTTTCTCACTCAGTTCCTAGTCTGAGTTTAAAGATCTTCCATCGTCATCCTCACTCTGTTCCTCGTCTGAGATTAAACATCTTCTATCTTTCTCACTCAGTTCCTCATCTGAGATTAAAGATCTTCCATCTTTCTCACTCAGTTCCTCATCTGAGATTAAAAATCTTCCGTCGTCATCCTCGCTCAGTTCCTCATCTGAGATTAAAGATCTTCCATCTTTCTCACTCAGTTCCTCTTCTGAGATTAAAGATCTTCCATCTTTCTCACTCAGTTCCTAGTCTGAGATTAAAGATCTTCCATCGTCATCCTCACTCAGTTCCTCATCTGAGATTAAAGGTCTTCCATCTTTCTCACTCAGTTCCTCATCTGAGATCAAAGATCTTCCATCTTTCTCACTCAGTTCCTCATCTGAGATTAAAGATCTTCCATCTTTCTCACTCAGTTCCTCATCTGAGATTAAAGATCTCATCTCTCTCACTCAGTTCCTCATCTGAGATTAAAGATCTTCCATCTTTCTCACTCAGTTCCTCATCTGAGATTAAAAATCTTCCGTCGTCATCCTCGCTCAGTTCCTCATCTGAGATTAAAGATCTTCCATCTTTCTCACTCAGTTCCTCTTCTGAGATTAAAGATCTTCCATCTTTCTCACACAGTTCCTAGTCTGAGATTAAAGATCTTCCATCGTCATCCTCACTCAGTTCCTCATCTGAGATTAAAGGTCTTCCATCTTTCTCACTCAGTTCCTCATCTGAGATCAAAGATCTTCCATCTTTCTCACTCAGTTCCTCATTTGAGATTAAAGATCTTCCATCTTTCTCACTCAGTTCCTCATCTGAGATTAAGGATCTTGCATCGTCATCCTCACTCAGTTCCTCATCTGAGATTAAATATTTTCCATCTTTCTCACTCAGTTCATCATCTGAGATTAAAGAACTTCCATCGTCATCCTCACTCAGTTCCTCATCTGAGATTAAAGATCTTCCATCTTTCTCACTCAGTCCCTCATCTGAGATTAAAGATCTTCCATCTTTCTCATTCAGTTCCTCGTCTGAGATTAAAGATCTTCTCTCTTTCTCACTCAGTTCCTCGTCTGAGATTAAAGATCTTCCATCTTTCTCACTCAGTTCCTCATCTGAGATTAAAGATCTTCCATCTTTCTCACTCAGTTCCTCATCTGAGATTAAAGATCTTCCATCTTTCTCACTCAGTTCCTCATCTGAGATTAAAGATCTTCCATCTTTCTCACTCTGTTCCTCGTCTGAGATTAAACATCTTCTATCTTTCTCACTCAGTTCCTCATCTGAGATTAAAGATCTTCCATCTTTCTCACTCAGTTCCTCATCTGAGATTAAAAATCTTCCGTCGTCATCCTCGCTCAGTTCCTCATCTGAGATTAAACATCTTCTATCTTTCTCACTCAGTTCCTCTTCTGAGATTAAAGATCTTCCATCTTTCTCACTCAGTTCCTAGTCTGAGATTAAAGATCTTCCATCGTCATCCTCACTCAGTTCCTCATCTGAGATTAAAGGTCTTCCATCTTTCTCACTCAGTTCCTCATCTGAGATTAAAGATCTTCCATCTTTCTCTCTCAGTTCCTCATCTGAGATTAAAGATCTCATCTTTCTCACTCAGTTCCTCATCTGAGATTAAAGATCTTCCATCTTTCTCACTCAGTTCCTCATCTGAGATTAAAGATCTTCCATCTTTCTCACTCAGTTCCTAGTCTGAGTTTAAAGATCTTCCATCGTCATCCTCACTCTGTTCCTCGTCTGAGATTAAACATCTTCTATCTTTCTCACTCAGTTCCTCATCTGAGATTAAAGATCTTCCATCTTTCTCACTCAGTTCCTCATCTGAGATTAAAAATCTTCCGTCGTCATCCTCGCTCAGTTCCTCATCTGAGATTAAAGATCTTCCATCTTTCTCACTCAGTTCCTCTTCTGAGATTAAAGATCTTCCATCTTTCTCACTCAGTTCCTAGTCTGAGATTAAAGATCTTCCATCGTCATCCTCACTCAGTTCCTCATCTGAGATTAAAGGTCTTCCATCTTTCTCACTCAGTTCCTCATCTGAGATCAAAGATCTTCCATCTTTCTCACTCAGTTCCTTATCTGAGATTAAAGATCTTCCATCTTTCTCACTCAGTTCCTCATCTGAGATTAAAGATCTCATCTCTCTCACTCAGTTCCTCATCTGAGATTAAAGATCTTCCATCTTTCTCACTCAGTTCCTCATCTGAGATTAAAAATCTTCCGTCGTCATCCTCGCTCAGTTCCTCATCTGAGATTAAAGATCTTCCATCTTTCTCACTCAGTTCCTCTTCTGAGATTAAAGATCTTCCATCTTTCTCACTCAGTTCCTAGTCTGAGATTAAAGAACTTCCATCGTCATCCTCACCCAGTTCCTCATCTGAGATTAAAGGTCTTCCATCTTTCTCACTCAGTTCCTCATCTGAGATCAAAGATCTTCCATGTTTCTCACTCAGTTCCTCATCTGAGATTAAAGATCTTCCATCTTTCTCACTCAGTTCCTAATCTGAGATTAAAGATCTTCTATCTTTCTCACTCAGTTCCTCATCTGAGATTAAAGATCTTCCATCTTTCTCACTCTGTTCCTCGTCTGAGATTAAACATCTTCTATCTTTCTCACTCAGTTCCTCATCTGAGATTAAAGATCTTCCATCTTTCTCACTCAGTTCCTCATCTGAGAATAAAAATCTTCCGTCGTCATCCTCACTCAGTTCCTCATCTGAGATTAAAGATCTTCCATCTTTCTCACTCAGTTCCTCTTCTGAGATTAAAGATCTTCCATCTTTCTCACTCAGTTCCTAGTCTGAGATTAAAGATCTTCCATCGTCATCCTCACTCAGTTCCTCATCTGAGATTAAAGGTCTTCCATCTTTCTCACTCAGTTCCTCATCTGAGATTAAAGATCTTCCATCTTTCTCACTCAGTTCCTCATCTGAGATTAAAAATCTTCCGTCGTCATCCTCGCTCAGTTCCTCATCTGAGATTAAAGATCTTCCATCTTTCTCACTCAGTTCCTCTTCTGAGATTAAAGATCTTCCATCTTTCTCACTCAGTTCCTCATCTGAGATTAAAGATCTTCCATCGTCATCCTCACTCAGTTCCTCATCTGAGATTAAAGGTCTTCCATCTTTCTCACTCAGTTCCTCATCTGAGATCAAAGATCTTCCATCTTTCTCACTCAGTTCCTCATATGAGATTAAAGATCTTCCATCTTTCTCACTCAGTTCCTCATCTGAGATTAAAGATCTCATCTTTCTCACTCAGTTCCTCATCTGAGATTAAAGATCTTCCATCTTTCTCACTCAGTTCCTCATCTGAGATTAAAAATCTTCCGTCGTCATCCTCGCTCAGTTCCTCATCTGAGATTAAAGATCTTCCATCTTTCTCACTCAGTTCCTCTTCTGAGATTAAAGATCTTCCATCTTTCTCACTCAGTTCCTAGTCTGAGATTAAAGATCTTCCATCGTCATCCTCACTCAGTTCCTCATCTGAGATTAAAGGTCTTCCATCTTTCTCACTCAGTTCCTCATCTGAGATCAAAGATCTTCCATCTTTCTCACTCAGTTCCTCATTTGAGATTAAAGATCTTCCATCTTTCTCACTCAGTTCCTCATCTGAGATTAAAGATCTCATCTTTCTCACTCAGTTCCTCATCTGAGATTAAAGATCTTCCATCTTTCTCACTCAGTTCCTCATCTGAGATTAAAGATCTTCCATCTTTCTCACTCAGTTCCTAGTCTGAGTTTAAAGATCTTCCATCGTCATCCTCACTCAGTTCCTCATCTGAGATTAAAGATCTTCCATCTTTCTCACTGAGTTTCTCATCTGAGATTAAAGATCTTCCATCTTTCTCACTCAGTTCCTCATCTGAGATTAAAGATCTTCCATCTTTCTCACTCAGTTCCTCATCTGAGATTAAAGATCTTCCATCTTTCTCACTCAGTTCCTCATCTGAGATTAAAAATCTTACATCTTTCTCACTCAGTTCCTCATCTGAGATCAAAGATCTTCCATCGTCATCCTCACTCAGTTCCTCATCTGAGATTAAATATCTTCCATCTTTCTCACTCAGTTCCTCATCTGAGATTAAAGATCTCATCTTTCTCACTCAGTTCCTCGTCTGAGAATAAAGATCTTCCATCTTTCTCACTCAGTTCCTAGTCTGAGTTTAAAGATCTTCCATCGTCATCCTCACTCAGTTCCTCATCTGAGATTAAAGATCTTCCATCTTTCTCACTCAGTCCCTCATCTGAGATTAAAGATCTTCCATCTTTCTCATTCAGTTCCTCGTCTGAGATTAAAGATCTTCTCTCTTTCTCACTCAGTTCCTCGTCTGAGATTAAAGATCTTCCATCTTTCTCACTCAGTTCCTCATCTGAGATTAAAGATCTTCCATCTTTCTCACTCAGTTCCTCATCTGAGATTAAAGATCTTCCATCTTTCTCACTCAGTTCCTCATCTGAGATTAAAGATCTTCCATCTTTCTCACTCTGTTCCTCGTCTGAGATTAAACATCTTCTATCTTTCTCACTCAGTTCCTCATCTGAGATTAAAAATCTTCCGTCGTCATCCTCGCTCAGTTCCTCATCTGAGATTAAAGATCTTCCATCTTTCTCACTCAGTTCCTCTTCTGACATTAAAGATCTTCCATCTTTCTCTCTCAGTTCCTCATCTGAGATTAAAGATCTCATCTTTCTCACTCAGTTCCTCATCTGAGATTAAAGATCTTCCATTTTTCTCACTCAGTTCCTCATCTGAGATTAAAGATCTTCCATCTTTCTCACTCAGTTCCTAGTCTGAGTTTAAAGATCTTCCATCGTCATCCTCACTCTGTTCCTCGTCTGAGATTAAACATCTTCTATCTTTCTCACTCAGTTCCTCATCTGAGATTAAAGATCTTCCATCTTTCTCACTCAGTTCCTCATCTGAGATTAAAAATCTTCCGTCGTCATCCTCGCTCAGTTCCTCATCTGAGATTAAAGATCTTCCATCTTTCTCACTCAGTTCCTCTTCTGAGATTAAAGATCTTCCATCTTTCTCACTCAGTTCCTAGTCTGAGATTAAAGATCTTCCATCGTCATCCTCACTCAGTTCCTCATCTGAGATTAAAGGTCTTCCATCTTTCTCACTCAGTTCCTCATCTGAGATCAAAGATCTTCCATCTTTCTCACTCAGTTCCTCATCTGAGATTAAAGATCTTCCATCTTTCTCACTCAGTTCCTCATCTGAGATTAAAGATCTCATCTCTCTCACTCAGTTCCTCATCTGAGATTAAAGATCTTCCATCTTTCTCACTCAGTTCCTCATCTGAGATTAAAAATCTTCCGTCGTCATCCTCGCTCAGTTCCTCATCTGAGATTAAAGATCTTCCATCTTTCTCACTCAGTTCCTCTTCTGAGATTAAAGATCTTCCATCTTTCTCACACAGTTCCTAGTCTGAGATTAAAGATCTTCCATCGTCATCCTCACTCAGTTCCTCATCTGAGATTAAAGGTCTTCCATCTTTCTCACTCAGTTCCTCATCTGAGATCAAAGATCTTCCATCTTTCTCACTCAGTTCCTCATTTGAGATTAAAGATCTTCCATCTTTCTCACTCAGTTCCTCATCTGAGATTAAGGATCTTGCATCGTCATCCTCACTCAGTTCCTCATCTGAGATTAAAGATTTTCCATCTTTCTCACTCAGTTCATCATCTGAGATTAAAGAACTTCCATCGTCATCCTCACTCAGTTCCTCATCTGAGATTAAAGATCTTCCATCTTTCTCACTCAGTCCCTCATCTGAGATTAAAGATCTTCCATCTTTCTCATTCAGTTCCTCGTCTGAGATTAAAGATCTTCTCTCTTTCTCACTCAGTTCCTCGTCTGAGATTAAAGATCTTCCATCTTTCTCACTCAGTTCCTCATCTGAGATTAAAGATCTTCCATCTTTCTCACTCAGTTCCTCATCTGAGATTAAAGATCTTCCATCTTTCTCACTCAGTTCCTCATCTGAGATTAAAGATCTTCCATCTTTCTCACTCTGTTCCTCGTCTGAGATTAAACATCTTCTATCTTTCTCACTCAGTTCCTCATCTGAGATTAAAGATCTTCCATCTTTCTCACTCAGTTCCTCATCTGAGATTAAAAATCTTCCGTCGTCATCCTCGCTCAGTTCCTCATCTGAGATTAAACATCTTCTATCTTTCTCACTCAGTTCCTCTTCTGAGATTAAAGATCTTCCATCTTTCTCACTCAGTTCCTAGTCTGAGATTAAAGATCTTCCATCGTCATCCTCACTCAGTTCCTCATCTGAGATTAAAGGTCTTCCATCTTTCTCACTCAGTTCCTCATCTGAGATTAAAGATCTTCCATCTTTCTCTCTCAGTTCCTCATCTGAGATTAAAGATCTCATCTTTCTCACTCAGTTCCTCATCTGAGATTAAAGATCTTCCATCTTTCTCACTCAGTTCCTCATCTGAGATTAAAGATCTTCCATCTTTCTCACTCAGTTCCTAGTCTGAGTTTAAAGATCTTCCATCGTCATCCTCACTCTGTTCCTCGTCTGAGATTAAACATCTTCTATCTTTCTCACTCAGTTCCTCATCTGAGATTAAAGATCTTCCATCTTTCTCACTCAGTTCCTCATCTGAGATTAAAAATCTTCCGTCGTCATCCTCGCTCAGTTCCTCATCTGAGATTAAAGATCTTCCATCTTTCTCACTCAGTTCCTCTTCTGAGATTAAATATCTTCCATCTTTCTCACTCAGTTCCTAGTCTGAGATTAAAGATCTTCCATCGTCATCCTCACTCAGTTCCTCATCTGAGATTAAAGGTCTTCCATCTTTCTCACTCAGTTCCTCATCTGAGATCAAAGATCTTCCATCTTTCTCACTCAGTTCCTCATCTGAGATTAAAGATCTTCCATCTTTCTCACTCAGTTCCTCATCTGAGATTAAAGATCTCATCTCTCTCACTCAGTTCCTCATCTGAGATTAAAGATCTTCCATCTTTCTCACTCAGTTCCTCATCTGAGATTAAAAATCTTCCGTCGTCATCCTCGCTCAGTTCCTCATCTGAGATTAAAGATCTTCCATCTTTCTCACTCAGTTCCTCTTCTGAGATTAAAGATCTTCCATCTTTCTCACTCAGTTCCTAGTCTGAGATTAAAGAACTTCCATCGTCATCCTCACCCAGTTCCTCATCTGAGATTAAAGGTCTTCCATCTTTCTCACTCAGTTCCTCATCTGAGATCAAAGATCTTCCATGTTTCTCACTCAGTTCCTCATCTGAGATTAAAGATCTTCCATCTTTCTCACTCAGTTCCTAATCTGAGATTAAAGATCTTCTATCTTTCTCACTCAGTTCCTCATCTGAGATTAAAGATCTTCCATCTTTCTCACTCTGTTCCTCGTCTGAGATTAAACATCTTCTATCTTTCTCACTCAGTTCCTCATCTGAGATTAAAGATCTTCCATCTTTCTCACTCAGTTCCTCATCTGAGAATAAAAATCTTCCGTCGTCATCCTCACTCAGTTCCTCATCTGAGATTAAAGATCTTCCATCTTTCTCACTCAGTTCCTCTTCTGAGATTAAAGATCTTCCATCTTTCTCACTCAGTTCCTAGTCTGAGATTAAAGATCTTCCATCGTCATCCTCACTCAGTTCCTCATCTGAGATTAAAGGTCTTCCATCTTTCTCACTCAGTTCCTCATCTGAGATTAAAGATCTTCCATCTGTCTCACTCAGTTCCTCATCTGAGATTAAAAATCTTCCGTCGTCATCCTCGCTCAGTTCCTCATCTGAGATTAAAGATCTTCCATCTTTCTCACTCAGTTCCTCTTCTGAGATTAAAGATCTTCCATCTTTCTCACTCAGTTCCTCATCTGAGATTAAAGATCTTCCATCGTCATCCTCACTCAGTTCCTCATCTGAGATTAAAGGTCTTCCATCTTTCTCACTCAGTTCCTCATCTGAGATCAAAGATCTTCCATCTTTCTCACTCAGTTCCTCATATGAGATTAAAGATCTTCCATCTTTCTCACTCAGTTCCTCATCTGAGATTAAAGATCTCATCTTTCTCACTCAGTTCCTCATCTGAGATTAAAGATCTTCCATCTTTCTCACTCAGTTCCTCATCTGAGATTAAAAATCTTCCGTCGTCATCCTCGCTCAGTTCCTCATCTGAGATTAAAGATCTTCCATCTTTCTCACTCAGTTCCTCTTCTGAGATTAAAGATCTTCCATCTTTCTCACTCAGTTCCTAGTCTGAGATTAAAGATCTTCCATCGTCATCCTCACTCAGTTCCTCATCTGAGATTAAAGGTCTTCCATCTTTCTCACTCAGTTCCTCATCTGAGATCAAAGATCTTCCATCTTTCTCACTCAGTTCCTCATTTGAGATTAAAGATCTTCCATCTTTCTCACTCAGTTCCTCATCTGAGATTAAAGATCTCATCTTTCTCACTCAGTTCCTCATCTGAGATTAAAGATCTTCCATCTTTCTCACTCAGTTCCTCATCTGAGATTAAAGATCTTCCATCTTTCTCACTCAGTTCCTAGTCTGAGTTTAAAGATCTTCCATCGTCATCCTCACTCAGTTCCTCATCTGAGATTAAAGATCTTCCATCTTTCTCACTGAGTTTCTCATCTGAGATTAAAGATCTTCCATCTTTCTCACTCAGTTCCTCATCTGAGATTAAAGATCTTCCATCTTTCTCACTCAGTTCCTCATCTGAGATTAAAGATCTTCCATCTTTCTCACTCAGTTCCTCATCTGAGATTAAAAATCTTACATCTTTCTCACTCAGTTCCTCATCTGAGTTCAAAGATCTTCCATCGTCATCCTCACTCAGTTCCTCATCTGAGATTAAATATCTTCCATCTTTCTCACTCAGTTCCTCATCTGAGATTAAAGATCTCATCTTTCTCACTCAGTTCCTCGTCTGAGAATAAAGATCTTCCATCTTTCTCACTCAGTTCCTAGTCTGAGTTTAAAGATCTTCCATCGTCATCCTCACTCAGTTCCTCATCTGAGATTATAGATCTTCCATCTTTCTCACTCAGTCTCTCATCTGAGATTAAAGACCTTCCATCTTTCTCACTCAGTTCCTCATCTGAGATTAAAGATCTTCCATCTTTCTCACTCAGTTCCTAGTCTGAGTTTAAAGATCTTCCATCGTCATCCTCACTCAGTTCCTCATCTGAGATTAAAGATCTTCCATCTTTCTCACTCAGTTCCTCACCTGAGATCTTCCATCATCATCCTCACTCAGTTCCTCATCTGAGATTAAAGATCTTCCATCTTTCTCACTCAGTTCCTCATCTGAGATTAAAGATCTTCCATCTTTCTCACTCAGTTCCTCGTCTGAGATTAAAGACCTTCCATCTTTCTCACTCAGTTCCTCATCTGAGATTAAAGATCTTCCATCTTTCTCACTCAGTTCCTATTCTGAGTTTAAAGATCTTCCATCGTCATCCTCACTCAGTTCCTCATCTGAGATTAAAGATCTTCCATCTTTCTCACTCAGTTCCTCATCTGAGATCTTCCATCATCATCCTCACTCAGTTCCTCATCTGAGATTAAAGATCTTCCATCTTTCTCACTCAGTTCCTCATCTGAGATTAAAAATCTTCCGTCGTCATCCTCGCTCAGTTCCTCATCTGAGATTAAAGATCTTCCATCTTTCTCACTCAGTTCCTCTTCTGAGATTAAAGATCTTCCATCTTTCTCACTCAGTTCCTCATCTGAGATTAAAGATCTTCCATCGTCATCCTCACTCAGTTCCTCATCTGAGATTAAAGGTCTTCCATCTTTCTCACTCAGTTCCTCATCTGAGATCAAAGATCTTCCATCTTTCTCACTCAGTTCCTCATCTGAGATTAAAGATCTTCCATCTTTCTCACTCAGTTCCTCATCTGAGATTAAAGATCTCATCTTTCTCACTCAGTTCCTCATCTGAGATTAAAGATCTTCCATCTTTCTCACTCAGTTCCTCATCTGAGATTAAAAATCTTCCGTCGTCATCCTCGCTCAGTTCCTCATCTGAGATTAAAGATCTTCCATCTTTGTCACTCAGTTCCTCTTCTGAGATTAAAGATCTTCCATCTTTCTCACTCAGTTCCTAGTCTGAGATTAAAGATCTTCCATCGTCATCCTCACTCAGTTCCTCATCTGAGATTAAAGGTCTTCCATCTTTCTCACTCAGTTCCTCATCTGAGATCAAAGATCTTCCATCTTTCTCACTCAGTTCCTCATTTGAGATTAAAGATCTTCCATCTTTCTCACTCAGTTCCTCATCTGAGATTAAAGATCTCATCTTTCTCACTCAGTACCTCATCTGAGATTAAAGATCTTCCATCTTTCTCACTCAGTTCCTCATCTGAGATTAAAGATCTTCCATCTTTCTCACTCAGTTCCTAGTCTGAGTTTAAAGATCTTCCATCGTCATCCTCACTCAGTTCCTCATCTGAGATTAAAGATCTTCCATCTTTCTCACTGAGTTTCTCATCTGAGATTAAAGATCTTCCATCTTTCTCACTCAGTTCCTCATCTGAGATTAAAGATCTTCCATCTTTCTCACTCAGTTCCTCATCTGAGATTAAAGATCTTCCATCTTTCTCACTCAGTTCCTCATCTGAGATTAAAAATCTTACATCTTTCTCACTCAGTTCCTCATCTGAGATCAAAGATCTTCCATCGTCATCCTCACTCAGTTCCTCATCTGAGATTAAATATCTTCCATCTTTCTCACTCAGTTCCTAGTCTGAGTTTAAAGATCTTCCATCGTCATCCTCACTCAGTTCCTCATCTGAGATTAAAGATCTTCCATCTTTCTCACTGAGTTCCTCATCTGAGATTATAGATCTTCCATCTTTCTCACTCAGTTCCTCATCTGAGATTAAAGACCTTCCATCTTTCTCACTCAGTTCCTCATCTGAGATTAAAGATCTTCCATCTTTCTCACTCAGTTCCTAGTCTGAGTTTAAAGATCTTCCATCGTCATCCTCACTCAGTTCCTCATCTGAGATTAAAGATCTTCCATCTTTCTCACTCAGTTCCTCACCTGAGATCTTCCATCATCATCCTCACTCAGTTCCTCATCTGAGATTAAAGATCTTCCATCTTTCTCACTCAGTTCCTCATCTGAGATTAAAGATCTTCCATCTTTCTCATTCAGTTCCTCGTCTGAGATTAAAGATCTTCCATCTTTCTCACTCAGTTCCTCGTCTGAGATTAAAGACCTTCCATCTTTCTCACTCAGTTCCTCATCTGAGATTAAAGATCTTCCATCTTTCTCACTCAGTTCCTAGTCTGTGTTTAAAGATCTTCCATCGTCATCCTCACTCAGTTCCTCATCTGAGATTAAAGATCTTCCATCTTTCTCACTCAGTTCCTCATCTGAGATCTTCCATCATCATCCTCACTCAGTTCCTCATCTGAGATTAAAGATCTTCCATCTTTCTCACTCAGTTCCTCATATGAGATTAAAGATCTTCCACCTTTCTCACTCAGTTCCTCATCTGAGATTAAAGATCTTCCATCTTTCTCACTTAGTTCCTCATCTGAGATTAAAGATCTTCCATCGTTCTCACTCAGTTCCTCATCTGAGATTAAATATCTTTCATCGTTCTCACTCAGTTCCTCATGTGAGATTAAAGATCTTCCATCTTTCTCACTCAGTTCCTCGTCTGGGTTGGAGAACAAGCTAGGAGGGGCCATATTGTCACAGAACAGATCTTCTAGACCAAGCTCCAACAAAAGTTTCGCTTCCATTTCATCGAGTCTCTTTAGCTCAGCCTCCTCATTTGTGAAGCCACTTGTGT